>NC_067144.1:28665447-28964884 GCF_903995435.1 Acomys russatus | reverse complement strand
AGAAAGCAACGAAAAAAGAAAGAAAGAAAGAAAGAAAGGAGGAAAAAAAGGCCAGACAGTTTAGTTTTACAATTAAGCTTAGTTGTTTAGGGGTTAAGATGGTTTTAGGTCTGGATAGATGTTTTAAGTTGCTAGAGATGAGATGTAATAGATAACGATTTTCGTTCAGAATTTTAGATGCTCCAAGATAGGAAAGATGTTTCAAGGTTGCCAAATACAAGTAGCTAAAGCACTACAAATGTAACATTAATATAATTCCTGATTGTCCTGTAGTTCTTCTTTCTGCATGTAGTTAATTTTATATATGTGTAACAATAGAAATATATATTTAAAAAAACAAAAAACTTAAGTGTACATCATTATAACATAATAAAGATAAAATTCTCTTAAAATTAACAACATAGCATTGGTACTTTTACTTATATACCACAGGTCTTTTTTACATTGTAACATGAAAAATTTTTATTTTAATGATTATATAATGTTCAATCTTGGTGATTAAACTGTTAATTAAATAGTAATTCACTATACAGTTTCACTGACTCTAATTTTCTATCTTTGTAGTGATGCCCAATTATCTTTTTATTATTTTTAATATCTTTGAAAAATGTTTAGAGATTACATTATTTAATCAAAGATTATAGAGTTTATTATTTTTAAATCTCTGTAATTTTATTAATTTATACTAGCACCAACAAAGCAAGAAGATATATCATATTTACTGCTCTTTTTTTTTCATTAATGAGTCATATATTTTTTAAAAATCTTACTATGATGACTAATCTTTACTGTCAACTTGGGTTTAAAATCACCTAAGAAAGTGTGTCTTTAAGAAAGTTTCTTGAAAAGTTTAACTGAGGAGGAGCTGCTCTGAGTATGATAGCATCAACCCCTGTGCTGGGGTCCCAGGCAGAATGAGAGAGGAAAAGCAGGCATCATGCTGAGCACCCATTCATATCTCTCTGCTTCCTAACTGTCGACCCACAGTGACCAAATGCCTCACTCCCTCTGCCACCCCCTCCCTGCCGTGATGATCATATCCAAACTGGGAGGCAAAACAAAACTCCTGTTCCTTTAATATGTTACTTCTTGTTAAGTATTTGGTCACAGCAATTAGAAAAATAATGAAAACACCAACTAATGAAGTGGACTAAACACTTATTTTCTTTAAATGTTTGTAGCATTGAACAGTCTTTGTTTTTTCTTCCCTCTTCCTCTTCCTTCTTCCTCCCCCCCTTCTCTTTCCTCACAGGTTTCACTATGGAGTCCAGGATAGATTCAAACTCTTAGCCACCTAGGTGCTGAGGTTATAGTCATGTGCCACCATGCCTGGCTTAAAATTTCCTGTTCGATGTATATTTCTTTTGTGAGTTGTCCTTTGAAACAACATGCATCCTTTATTGCATTATAATGAGTTCTATTTTTTTTTTTAAGATTTTATTTATTTGAGTGCTCTATCTGTATGTGCACCTGCATGCCACAAGGGGACATCAAATCCCAGTATAGATGGTTGTAAGCTACCGTGTGGTTGCTGGGATTGAACTCAGGAGGAAACTTCTAAAGGGAAGAACAGACACTGTTCTTATTCACTGAGCCACCTTTCCAGCCCTTATCATGATTTCCCGATTAGTGATATTGATGCAAATAGTCAGAATTCCAAAAGTACTTTCTGTAAATTTCTAAATTTAGAACACAATTTATCTTTTATCTTAAATATATTTTGAAAGTCTTGTCAGTGAATTACTAGTGGTGTTTCTTTTAGAAAGCACATTTGTTACATAGTTCATGTTGACAATGCATTTGTAAATCTCCTACCTTATCCAATCGATGAGTATTTGTAGATCCTAAATAATCCATTTTGCTGTGCTGTAGTTTTCATCATGTGAAATTTGTTTAAACAATAAGCTTTCTACCAACAAGATATATCCAGAGATTCATATGTCTGCTATTTAGAATGTAACCCGTATTTTGTCTGTTACTGATATACTTAACATCTTCTTTTGAAGGAAAGGCTAACGATTCTGTTGTTCATTTTTTATATTATTTTGATGATTATGCAGGGCTATACTTACAGATGAACCATAAATATTTCTAAGTGTAGCTCTGATATTAAATATTGGGATGACCGATTTGGTTTCCATCAAAGGGTAACTTGATTGGATAGAGGACACCTGCGTTGGGTGGGGTTAATAAAGTACACTTTCTGGTGTGTCTGTGAAGACATCTCCAGAGATGGCTAGGTCTGCAGGGTTGCAGGCATTCAAGTCCAAGACCCCAAAGCTTCTCTTACCAGGAGTAGTCAATTGTCTCAGCTTGTCCAAACCTTGTCTCAGAGTCCAAGCTGAGAATATAATGAAGCAGAGAACTTCATATACAATTTTGGCTTCTCTGTGTCATATATACTGTGACATTTTTTTGAGTTGCTATAAACAACTGGGCCATGAGAGTAAAAGAGGCTGGGCTGTAAAGGGAAGGGGGGGAGGGGGTTTTGGGAGAGATGTGAAGTTGCCTGTTTACAGTTTCTTTCCTTTGCCCAGGGGTGCGGGCATGTGGGGGTGTGGGTGTTTGGTGGTGCCGCAGTAGGTCTTGGTGTGTGGAATATATTTTCCTGACTGTTTATCTTTGCCTCTTAGATGCCATGAGGTAAGACAAAAGTCCACTCGACCCTAGGCTTCTGTTTTCACGATGTTATACCCACCTCTACCCTCGTACCCCCTTCCAAGCCCAGAGCCATAGAGGAGGCAAAAGAGAAGCCTCTGAACCCTGAAGCGAAGTGAAGCTCTCTTCCTGTAAGTTGTTTGTCTGAGGTTTTCATCACAGTCACGGGAAATTTAACGTGTCAAATATGGCAGCTAAAAGAGTTCCTCAATACTCTAGGCAGAATGCAAGCTATTGATATTTTAGGAAAGGAAAGTAAGTTCTCAAAATTATGCCCAAGACATCTAACTCACTTTTAAAATCTGGTTTCATAGAAATTCTGCGAGGTGGAATATACTTTTTTACGTTCCATCTGAATTTTCTTATAGCAACTGAAGTTTGAATAATCATTACTTTTGTGAAGTCTTCGGTGCCTTGTATCTGAAAGTTGACAGAATATATGCTTATTTCTGAATGAAGGTTATGCAATTACGTGTTGCTCTGGCAAGCCAGCATTCTCTCTCCTCAGCCTCCCACCCATTGGCATGACCAATATTAGCCACAATGCCTTGTTCTACACACACACTCTTCCTTGACACTTTTGGGCCTATTATTTTACACAGAGTTTATGGTGACCACACTAGGACAGTTTGCTTTCTTTTTACCAATTGAAGACCAAGCCACACCGAATATACTGCTTCATTTTCTAACAGAACACTCGATACAAAATTTCCTTTGATAAACCTCACAGATTTCCAGCATTTGCCTTTTATATGATTAACAATAGGTGGCTCACTATTGATAATACATCTTTAAAAGGTAGCATTGCTCAAAGTCCTTCTTAAGGATGTTTGGGTAGGGATTAAACTGGGTTAAGTACTGTTGAGGACGATCATTCCACAATGGAGTTTATTGTAAGCATCATTCAGTATCTTTTCCTTTTTTGAGCAGCTGGTAGGGCCATTTGACATTTGATTGGCAGCTGACAGGCTCTACCTTATGTCCTATCATCTTGAGTTCAGTGCTGCCAGACCCACATCTTCTCCCGTCTGTCATCAGTCAGAGAAAACTCTACTCTGGCTTCATGGACCATTGCAGCCACTGCTGCTGCTCAAGCCGCAGCTCCTGCTGCTTCCGGAGACCTGGCCCTGATGCTCCAATCGACCACCGCTGCAGGCAACTAGCATTAGCTTTACCACATCCCACTCCAGGCAAAACAAGCCTCTGTCAACTTGTGGGGACCATGTTTATCCTGTAGTCATTCTCACAGAGTAGAGGAGAGAGAGAGGAGGGTCACTTGTTGGGACCATTGTTTATCCCTGTAGTCTCTCAAGAGTAGAGGAGAGAGAGAGAGAGAGAGAGAGAGAGAAGAGAGAGAGAGGAGAGAGAGAGAGAGAGAGAGAGGCGAGAGAGACAGAGAGAGAGAGACAGAGAGAGAGACAGAGAGAGAGAGAAAGAGAGAGAGAGAGAGAGAGAGAGAGAGAGAGAGAGAGAGAGAGAGAGAGAGAGAGAACAAAGATTCTGACTGGGGTAGTGCAAAGCTTGTGATGGGTCATAAAAGAGACATGCTTGGTGCGTGTGAAAGGGCTGTTATTGGTAGAACTGGAAGCCATGCACACCCAGAACTGTGATTACAAAAGTGCCCTACCCCGTTTCTATGTAAGCAAGCTGTCTCCCAGTCTCCTAACGTCCGTGTGGGAGGCCTCGCTCCTGTATCTTCTCCTTTAGCATTGGAGCAGTATGTCCAATCTCTTTCCTACTTGTGGCATTATTGCAGATATAGCCAGCAGAACTATCTGAGAAAAGAGTAGACAGGACCCAGGGAACTCTAGTTCTAGCAATGGTAGTGGCCTCGGCAAAGAGGCCACTGGATGGTTACAGAGACTAACTGAGGGGGAAACCACAAGAAGCTAAGAAGGTGATGCACCGAAACTGCTATTGAAGAGCCAAGGGCAGAAAGTCAAACTATGGAGACAGGCAGGCTGTGGTTGCTAGGAAACCAAGGATTATGGAGCAAAGAGTCCTTTTGAACTCAACGCAGTTTAAATGGGAAAGGGTTCATTTTTTAGTTTCATTTGCTGAGTTGGAGGAAAACATCTCCCATTCTAGTGAGGCTTGTCATGGCCTTCTAGAGTTCTGTCAGTACAGTCCTTCTGAAATGTATGAATCAATTAGAGGGTTCCCCCTTTCCAGGTAAAACTGTACTAAAATGTGACTGTGGTCTCAACTCTATACCTTAGTGTGTTTCATTGGCATTGGCATTGGGTGGAAAAAGCTTGTGTCTAGGCCACTGAGCATGAAAGCAATCAATAAACACTGTGCATGTGACTACACGTGGTGTGGATAAGTATGTCATATGGGGTGGGGCGGGGAGGGAAGGAGGAGATGGGAAACCAGAAGGCCTGATCGTTATGACAAGTTTTCTTATGTTAATGCTTTGTTTGGTGTAAGGCCTATTTCTGTACCTGGTGGCACGTTACCGGAATTAGGAAAGGTGCCTTATAAATTTTTCGCAACTGACAGTCTTCCGCAGATCCATGGATGAGGACCACATGGGTTACGGTTTCATCATAGATGTCGGTTTTTGTGTTCCTGGGTATGTCCCTTATGAAGAGGTTGCAGAGTTTCAACTGCATCTTGTAGTTCCAGTCCTTGAAGAGAAACATAATTTCATGTCTGTTATTAGCTCACCGTCAGTTTCCACCACTATCTCTGTGCAGGTCAGCTTGGGGACGAGTAGGTAGAAAGAATTCAGAAGGACCCCTCTTACCTCGAAAGATAAGTGTTCCCGGATCTTTTGGGCAGTAATGCCGAGTCCGATTTTGTGCCACATTTTATGTTTCAAGTTAGGACATTTTTTTTCAAAACCTTCATACAAGTGGCTGATGGGAATAAAATATGTCTGAAAAAGGAAGATAGAAAGTGAATAAATTGTTCATACCCAGGGCTGAAGAAATATCGGTCAGCTCCATACAGTGACATTTGAGCTAAGAATTAAGATGCATGTTACAGTCCAGAAATCTCATAAAATGAATGTATTGTCTTATACTTGTAATCTTGCCACAGACACAATTCCAGAAACTGCATCATCCAAAAAGGACTTTTTAGTTTGGGTTTTACAACTGTATGTATGGCTGTATGTATTTCTGGATGTAGTCTCGTGATTGAGCATCATGAAATTACACCAAGCTAAATACCAGTTGCTATTTTACATACTTATTTTTATTCTTTTTATCGGCAAATAACAGCTGGGTATGCTAATGAGAAACAAATCAAGCTAATTAACGTATCCCACACATTATCAACTTATGAGGTTTTGTGTTGAGGACATTACGAATCTATTCCTTTAACATATTTTGACATACATATTGTTATTTCTGCGTTCACCATGTCGTGCAATAGAACACTACAATATATTCTTCCAGTGAATGGAAATGTACCCTTGACCACTGCCTCTCTCCTTCTCCTGCCTTTATCATGCACTTCTAGTAACCAGCCCTCTGTGCTCTCTGAGACAAGCCTGCTGCTTGACATTCCTCGTGGAGCTAAAAACCATACCCTGTTTTTCTCTCTGTTCCTACTTTATAATATTCACACATTTTCAGGATCATCCTTGCTGCAAAAGTAGAATCTTATTCATTAAGATGTTTTAATTACATTAGTTAATGACATTTATGTGGGAAATTAATTAATTGATACACACGCCATGGCACGCCTATGAAGATCAGGGTCTGCCTGCAGTAGAGTCCTTCTTTCCATCGAGTGGGTTTCAGGGATAGGACTCAGGTCATCAGGCGTGGTGGCAAGTGCCTGCACCACTGCGCCATCTCTCTAGCCCATCATCCCTTTCAGAGGATGAGCAGCAGTTCACAGACTGTATGCCCATCTAAACCGTATAGCAGGTGCTGAACACTTAGGTTGTTTTCATTTCTATCATTTCCGTCCCCCACCCCACCCCACCTTTTTTTTTTTCCTGGTATTTCAATCTGCTCTACTTAATCCTAAACTTTCCATTTTCATGTTAATATTGTGCTGATATTTCCAATCTCTTCTATGTTTAACAGCAGCTTCTCTTTAATTACATGTTTTTCTCGAGTTCATTGAGTCTATTTGTACCCATTGCTTTAGTGCCCCATCTGCCCAGGGCATCTTCTGGGCAATGACAGTGTTACTTTTTACTCAATGTTCCATTCCCCCCTATTTTTCATCACACCTATCACTGTTTAATGTTTCTTTGTATGTGTAAAATTATAATCTCAAAAAAACCTTTTAAAAATTCATGATTACTGATGATACATTCTATAGATTAAACTTCTTTTTTTTTCTTTGCATAGTTTCATTGCACACTTTGTCCGTATTGCTCAGTTCCTTTCTCCATGTCATTCCCAACAGCTAAACCATTTTTTATGATAATTTGGGATAAATGTTTAGAACTAATGGGTTGATCTCCACAAGCTAATTATCCTAGACGTAAGTAGAATGTTAACTATTCGAGGACAGGTAGTTGTGAGACTTTGGTTATGGCAGCTTTTCTCAGTGTATTTCACTTTCTTTAGATGTAGGCTTTCCTGTCTCTTAAGACTGGAAAAAGGGACCACAACATTACTAGGGGGCCATTTACAAGGAGGGTTTTATTCTAGTTTCTTAAGGAGTGCTTCCATTTATGGTCGTGAATTCAAAGAAATGTTAACATAATATTGAGCAAAATTACAAAATACAATTTCTACTATTAGGTAAAGTTGTTGAAACCTTGTACAAAGATAGAAAATACTAGATGAAATATTCCATATATTAATAGTAGTTGCATTTTAGTAATCTTAGTAGATTATGAAGGTTTTTTTTTTTCAGAATTTTTGCAAAACATTTGCATGGCTCTAAAATTCATTTAAACTCTGAGAAAACTCCCGGGTGTTACTTTGCTAATGATCACTTGAGAGGTTTAAGACAACTAAGTGTTCAGTCTGCCATACGAAATGATTTCATTATTTTAGAGAATCATCTTCAAAAAACTTTCTATAAACAAAGTTTGCATGGTATTCTTACCTTAAAACAATCAGTGTGAAGTAGATATTTAATGAATAATATATATCAGAAAATGATATATACAAATAAGTCTGTGCAGGGATTAACAGTCCAATGAAAGTGAACACCATAAGGAAACCAATAAAGGACAGGCAGTTCCAGAATCTGCATTTTTGAGAGGAATGAAATGTTACAGCTAACTTACATGTTTATTATAAAGCTTAACTACATAACGCATTATGCAATTATCAATAAAATAAAAGTAAATGAGGCATTTATGAATAATCAATATGGATTAAAGAGAACTGTGAAGGAAAGAACGCTAATGCAAATAAATATGTAATTCTAAAGTAATTTAAATAAGTTTATTTGTGTAAATTATTAACATTCTTTTTTCACTGAGTCTGAAAGAAATATTTAGGTTGCAGTTAAATGCCACGTAGCATAACAACACAGTAACTAAACATCCAGACACCATGGTTCACATAACTTGCAAGTGATAGTAAAAATTTAAGTCCTAAACTTACTTCTTGATATTAAAATGTTAAGTGATTATATTAATCAGTGGTGGTGAAAGTGGTAGAAATTAGTACGGAAGTGCCAGGGAACAAAAACCACAAGTTTGTCATGAAAACATCTCAGTTCCTAGGTAACGGAGTCAAAAGGCTGTGCAGTGCCTACAATGGTCTAGAAATGGAAGAACTGAGTCTCTAATAAGATGGATGACCCTGGCGACAGGCTCAAGGATTTGGCAGAGGAGTTGCAGAGTCGTGAGAAAGGGAAGACCAGGGAGAATAAAGGGGGAAAAAAAAGAAAAAGAAAAAAGGAGATGGGAATTGGAGCTGCCTTCTCTTTCAACAGTAGAGTGGACCCCTTTAGGCTGTTGAAGTAAGCAGTAGGACTTTACCACAACTCTCTTAGATTGCTACCACATTTAAGAATAGAGCCTGGTGCATGTTATATTTGAAATAGATTCCTGGAACTGTGATTATACAGTAATTATTTATGTGTCAGTGAAAGAGAGTGGCTTAGGTAGAATGGTAGACAGTACATGGGGGGAGGGGAGAAGGATTGGCAACAGAAAGTCAGCAGAGTTTCTGTTTATCAGCACCACTAGGAATAGTGGTAGAGTAATGCTGGCCAGAGTCATAGAGCTATGGCAGCCAAACTCAGGACTAGGTGACCTGTTTTGTCGAGAATTGTGCAGCAATAAATATTACAGAGAAATGAGTGGGATGGGCTCATGTCACTGTCTTACTCATACCATTTGGCTAAAACTATGGTTGCAATTTCATAGCTTCTAGTTTACTGAAACAAAGTGAAAACAGAATAGCCACTCACTCGAGGAGAAATGCTTCAACTCCTGGTTTAAAACTTGTAGAATTTAGAAAAAGTCCGATGATGGCCAGAGTAAATATTCCAGACATCCCAACTAGCTCACCTAGTTTTAGAATGAACAACAAAAGGATCAACTACTGGGTGTGAAAATATCAGATATCGTGGTTTCATGGAGAAGTTACCCAGCTCAGTTTCACTCTAGAAAACACTACAATTTATTACAGCTGCTCATAGTTTCCTTCAACAGATATACACCCTACTGTGTAGTAAAATATGAGACCCACATCCATGCATCAACTTGGCTTCATATCATTGGCAGTTCGAAAATCTCTTCCCCTATCACAGTAAAGCTAAGCATCCTCCACAGACCTTTTGTTCAAAGGAACTCTGGACGGGTGGATCACAGGATTCTATAAGGACCACTTCATACACATTTTATTTGGAAAACGCAAGAGCTGTATTTCTAGTAGAAATAAGGAACTGAGGACAAAAAAGCCACAATATAGATCTCCCCCTGTTTATTTTTTTATTGGTGCTTTTCATATAGAAGAACTGAGAAATATACAAGTCTGTTAGTGGGCGTTTTTAAAAATCAGTAATATTCTTGTAAATGGAGAATTATATAGTACAACACAAGAAGATTCATAATCCCACTTCTAAGACCGCAAGTCTAACTGTAAAGAATTTTTGGGAAGCTAGGTGTGGTGATGCACACATGTAATCCCAGCAATTGGGAGTCAGAGGCAGGGGCAGAGACAAGAGGAACTCTGTGAGTTCAAAGCCAACCTGACCTGCAAAGCATGTTCCAGGTCAGCTATGTCTACATAGTGAGCTCCTGCTCCAAACCCAAAACCCAAAGCAAAATACAGGAAGAAGGGCATTTAACTTGAATTTACTTTAGACAGAACATTGAATTTTTTCATAAAGAAATAATTGGTAAGCTTTAGACCGAGGGATGAGAACCAAGAAACAGACACGAGCATCTACACACATTCACTAAATGCTTTAAATTAATTAATTAATTCACTTTACACTGTAGTTCCCTCCTTTTTTCCTCTCAGTCCCATCCTCCCTCTTCCCCCTCCCTACTCCCTTACTCCTCAGAAAAGAGGATTCCTTCCCCCAGCATATCAAGTCACACCAGGACTGACCACATCCTCTTCCACCGTGGCCTGGTGAGGCAGTCCCACCAGGGTTAAGTAATAAAAAAGCAGGCAACTCAGTCCATGTCTGAGGTAGTCTTCACTCTCTGCACCAGACTACATGAAGACCTAGCTGCCCGTCGGCTGCGTCTGTGTAGGGGGCCTGGGTCCAGTCCATACATGGTCCTTGGTTGGTGCCTCAGTCTCCACAAGGCCCCTGGGCCCTGGTTAGCTGGCTCTGCTGGTCTTCTTGTGTAGCTCCTGTGCCCTACAGGTCCTTCTATCCTTCTCCCCCAACTCTTCCCCAAGGCTCCCTGTGCTCTGCCTGATGTTTGGTTGTGAGTGTCAGCATCTGTTTTGAGCCTCTGTGACAAGCTTGAGACCTACAACAGGGTAGGATCTTGGGATCTAGGTGAGACTCCTCCACTCTCTGACTAAACAGGACAACTATTGGAGGCAGGAGAGCTCCACCCCACTCACAATACCTTTGATCCCACATGTACAAGATGCGCAGGGATTAATATAGAGCAGAGATTGAGAAAATATCCAATCAATGCCTGGCTCAACTCATAGGAGTGAGCCAGCCTCTGACACTATTAACAATACTCTGGCATACTTGCAGACAGGAATCTATCAGTTATCTTCTGACAGGCTTTACCCTTCAGCCCTTTGAAACAGATGCTGAGACTCACAGCCGAACATTAGGCAAAGCATAGGAAATCTAGTAACATATTTATTTTAAAGTTAAGAAATACTGTGGATTTACCACTCTTTCTTAATTTCCTCACAATACATATTTGGCTCAGTTCTGAGCCACTCTGTCTGTTTTATATACTTAGGATATTTTTGTTTCAAGAGCTACATTTTAACTGCTATAGACTTATTGAATGCTCTGTTATTTGTCTAATAAATATTGACATAAAGCACTTACTTACTTTAGAATTTGTAGACAGAAGTTTTTCTCTGTTGCAACTTATTCAAATTCTGTAGATTTTAGTAGCATTTGTGTTTTTTCTCTGTTGACTCAGGTTTCCTAAGTTTATAAATTTCCTTGATAGTTTATAAATTTTTGCCAATTTAAAATCTTCAGAAAATTCATATACAGAGGGCCTAGAGCAGTGTTTCTCAACCTGTGAGTCACACCCTTTTGGGGGGTTGTAGACCAGATATCCTACACATCATGTACTTACATGAGGATTCATAATAGTACCAAAATTACACTTAAGTAGCAACAAAATAAAGTTATACCTGGGCCTCACCACAACATGAGGAACTGTATTAAAGGGTTGTATCATTAGAAAGATTGAGAACAGATGATTTAGATTTAGAGTCTGATACCGAGTCTCTGCAAAGGATTTACAGTCTGTCTGGTAAGTACATTTCTTTTTATATAATGTAAGACAAGCATGTAATGCCAGGCACAGTGGTGCATGCCTGTAATCCAAGCACTCAGAGAGGCAGATGCAGGCAGATCTCTGTCAGTTTGAGGCCAGCCTTGTCTACAAAGTATGCAAAGGACAGCCAAGGATACACAGAGAAACCATGTATCAAAAAGCCAGATCTAAACCAAACCAAATCAAACCAAGACAAGCATGTAACTTGCTTTTATACTCTTTTTTTTTCTTTTGTGCAATTGGTTATAAAATGATTTCTTTGGAAAAGACATAATGAACTATGATTATAACTGTTGCTATGTTAAATTTTTCTTGTTTTATAATAGTACTTGCTTCCTATATCTGGCTACATTGTTCTCTGTGTAGAGGTATTCACATTTTTTACATTTTTGATAATATTATTTGAAGAAAAATATTCCACTTGGGAAAAAAATCACAAACTATTTCCTAGCTATCTGTTTTCTGAGGCTTTTTTTTCATTGCCACTTCTATTAATTTAATGTAAAGCATGGACCCTCCCACTTACAAATATAAAAGATGAGGTATAGAACTGAAAAGATGAGAGTGATGTGATTGACGTCATCACCAAAAATGGTAGACATCCATAGCTGAATCAGCTTTGTACTTAGGATTCCAAACAAGAAGCTTTCAATAATATGCGAGCAGGCTGTAGTCATGATATTATAGGCTACAAGAAAAGAGAGAAATGAAAACTGTTAATAGGACTCACCTGGTTTTGTATTAAATGATGCTCTAAGCAACTTTTCTTTTTGCCATTATTAAAATTAGCTCAGTTGTAATGAACACCAGAGTACAGATGTCCCTTCAAAACAGCAAGGTTACTGGACTATGTGCTTGTCCTCTTTGTACTTTCTTAAGAACCCTTCACACCGCTGGTGTGCCTTGTTTTCACATGATTACCAACATTTGTTAAGTCTTTTATTTTTAATTAATTGTTTTCTAAGTATATAAGCATAACTTGCACAGTCTGGGTAATGTTACTTATATGGAGGGAATGGAGGGAGAACGAGGAAATGATATAATTACAATATAATCTCAAAAGTAAAAGAAATAAGTTTTAAAATTATTATTTTATGTCAAAATATGTTTTAGTTACATATAAGTCTATGCACCATGTGTATGCCTGGTGCAGCAGGAGGTCAGAAGAGAGTGCTGGATCTCCTGAAACTAGAATTAAAAATGGTAGTGAGCAAACATGTGAGTGCTAGGAATAAAGCCTAGGTCCTCTGGAGGAACAGGCAGTATTCTTAACCATAGAGACATCTCTCCAGTCCCAAGCCTTGTATTTCTTTATTTTCATAAATATCATTTATATTATTTCTTTTACTTTTGAGGTTAAAATTACATCATTTCTCCTCTTTTCTCCCACCACACCCTCCATACAAGGTTTATTGCCTGTATTGTTTGTATTTCCATAAAAATATGATGACATTAATGGCTATTTTTATATACCTAGTGTTCATCTGTATGTCTTCCTTAGAGAAATGTTTGCTCAGCTCTGTCTTAGTCATTGTTCTATTTCTGTGAAGAGACCAAGGCAACTTATAAAAGAAATCATTTAATTGGGTCTGCTTATACCTTACACTTTCAGAAATTAGTTCATAGCCATCGTGGAGGGGAGTATGGTGGCAGGCAGGCAGGCTGGAGCAGTAGCTCTGAGCTTATGGCTCACTGAGCCATGCCTCCATCTCTGATCTTTTAAAATTGGAAATATATACTACCAAGATATGGAGAAAACATTAATGTCCACCAGTAAGTGGGTGGATAAAGAACATTTGGTATATACCTACACAGGAATAATATTCAGCCTTTAAAAAGAAAAAAAAATCCTGTCATCATCACCAATATGGTTTTACCTGGGAGCTATTACGCTTAGTGAAAAAAGCCAGGCACAGAAGGACAAATATCAAAATACCACACAATCATATATGTATGTTATATAATACATATTACATAAATTTATAAATACACACACATTCAGAATCTTATAAAATTGAACTCATAAAAGTAGAGAGAAGGATTACGGAAGCTGTGGGCTGGGTTGATGCAAGAGGAGAGATTAGTGTATTTTTTGTTAAAGGATACAATTACATACCAGTAATTGATACGCATACCAGTGTGCATGCAGTGACACACATCTACGTTAATGTTAACACTAGAGGTCACATTTGGGTAGATAGTGAAATCTTGGAGATAAAGGAATATTGTCAAGGAATATTATATAGGAAGTCTTAGCCTCATGGAGCAATTATTCTAGATCTTATGTAATATGGCTCGGATTGTTTAAAAAAAAATGCTTCTGAGTCAGTTATGACTTAGACCGAATGCCCCACATGGGCATATTTTGAACAGTTTGCTCAGATAATTTGTGGCACTGTTCTGGGTGCTGCAGGCCTCTTGGAGGTGGAGTCTCATTGGCTGAAGTAAGCCACTTGAGGTAACTCTGACTCCTGTCCTGTTCTCTCATTCCTTTCTTCATTGCTTGCAGCAAGCTCCCATCACTGCAGATCACATCAGTCCCCTGTGTTTTCCCATTATGATGGACTGCAACCTTCTGCAACCACAAACCAAAATCAGTATTTCCCCCCACACATTGTTTCTGTAAGGCGTTTTGGCTCTCTGCCAAGACAAGTCACATTTTGTGGGCCTGTCAAATTCATTAATACTTTATTGTTGGACAGTCTTACTTGTGATATTTTCCCGAAATCAGTTCTTCATCATATATTTCTCTATATAGTTCTTTGTGTTTCTCTGATTTCTTAAGGTCTAAAGACAGTTTTTCCACTATTTTATTGTTTATTGTTGATTTTTTTTACTTGCCCATTTCTTCATTTGTTTTGAGACAGTTTCATATAACCCCAGCTGGCACTGAATTCAATATGTGGTGAAGATTTCTAAGCCTGATCTTCCTGCCTCTACCTCTCATGTGCTGGCTAAATGTGAGCAATGAATCCTGAGACGAGGCTCTGGTGTGGTTAAATGAAGAAAAATGAGTTTCTTTATGAATCCTTGACTACAAATATTATTGGCAGGTAGGGCATCATCAATATGGTCAAGGTGGAGTAGAGCCCTTCATACCTGGCCTCATTCCTACAGCTAAAAGGAAAGGAAGACTCTTAGCCCTGCCCAGTAGAAAGAGGAATATTCCAAGAGATAGAGTATGGCAGAATTCTGTGAATGGCTCTGTGTTCAGCTGAGTCCAGCACTACCTGCCACTGGAAAAGAAGGAGAAGATGGGACCTGGAGAAATGGCTTCATGGTTAAAATCCCTGCTGCTCTTCTAGACGACCTGGCCTCAATTCTCAGTACCCTCATGGCAGCTCACAACTGTCTGTAACTCCGATACACTCACACAGACATAGATGCAAGCAAAATACCAATGTATATAACATAAATAAATTATAAGGAAGGAGAAGATGGTTTGTGGAGCATAAAAGAATAAAAAATCATCTTCTCAAGATATTCATAACTCAAAATGTTCCACTCTCTGGTTTCTGAGACCCTCTGCAGCATTATCCTAGTGTAGAATGTGGTGATTTGAGTGGGAATGGTCCCCAGGAGGTTCAGATATTTGAATGTTTGCCCACTAATTAGTTTCCAAGCTGTCATGGCCTGGGTAAACAGACACTGGATAATGTCCAAGTGAAAATACAATAAAAAGCATCTACCTAGACAGGTGTGGTAGTGTACACCTTTAATCCCAGCACATAGGAGGCAGAGGCAGGTGGTTGACTGTGAGTTCAAGGCCAGCCGGGTCTACAAAATGAGTCCAGGACAGCGATGGTGACACAAAGAGACCTTGTCTCAACCACTCTGCAAAAGCTACCCTTTAGTATTATCATGAAAAATATTTTTAACCATGGAAATCCTTAAGGAGTCCTGTGGTAGATGTAAACATGCTTTTGTTTTGATCCCAAGTGTGGGATGCGAAGCCAACTTGTATGAGGGTGTGTGATGTTTGCCCACTGGAAACAGACTTGTGAGAGGGCTAGGAAGGGAATTGCCTCGTGTGGGAGGATGCTCTTTGCCGGTTGCAAAACATCCTGTATGGACTATGAAAACGTATAAATAGTCCAAATAAAAAAGATCAATTGCCTTTGCATCACTTTGCGTCACCTGGCCGTCTGAGATGATCCTGGAGAATGCTTTGAAGTTCCAGGATCCAGCTGCTGTGGTTGTGGTCACTCTTGCTGAATTTCTGGTTTGCTGTTGAGCAGGTCTTCTGGAATCCTGACTATGAAGAGTGGAATTGTCCCAAGGAACTGAGTTTAAAATAGGTCTACATCTCCTGTCCCTATTAACCTTCTTTCTTTCCTGTCTAGGGTAGGTGGGTTATCATGAAGGTAGAGGCATTAAAGAACACCAAATAAAGTAGGTTTTAAAAAGATCAAAGCCCACAGAGTCCTGTGGAGCTCCTTCTCCCACTATCCACTGATTCAGTAACTGCACATTAAGACCAATATTACAGAGGAAGATGCAAAAAAATTTTGACCCGAAATGAGCACTAAGATGCTAGGGAGTGTGGAAAACATTAGATTTCTTCTCTTGGTTGATAATCTCACAGCTGCATAATTAAGATAATTCATTATCATATTTATCTGTTATTTATTTTACGTACACATATGCATATATGTGCATGCTCCCAGCTCTGTAGATGGATGAGTAGCTCACCTTTGCTCCTTTAGTGAACTCTAAGGAGATTGTGCCAGGCTGAGGAAGAAGGAACAGCCTCACCTTTTTAGAGGAACTACTAGCTTCCTTCTAAGCTGTTCTTTTTTCCCCTCTGGGTTGGAAGTACACAGAAGAAAACCAAATAACAGCAGCAGTAACAACCAAATCCCATCACATCGATGCTTGGATCCTGCCTGTTGAAAGATGCTCCTACAAACAGCCCCATGGGAAGTTTCACCTCAGCCCACAGCTCAGTCACAATAATGGTGAAGATCAAGTCACCATGGCAACACTTGATACTTTCATAAGCGTAATTTACAGTAAGATACAACATTCGTGACTATTTTAAGAAAACAATTCAGCTTTTAAGAAGTTAAAAGTATCCTTACCTAGGGTATGATTCACATATTTTGACTTGTAGTTGATGTGTACAACACCATTATATATAATTAGAGATATAACTGAGGTCAATAAACTCTCTCCATTAATTAAATTTGTGAGGCTTCTAGAAAGACCTAGCAAAGAATAGAAAAACCTCATTAATATTAAAGAATAGAATTGTGTGAGCATGGAAGAGGACATTCTTTACTATGCATTTGTGTCAACTAAACCATTATCATGTTGAAAAAAAAGCAAGTAAGTTAATTTATTTACCAACACCAAGTCTCTACCATCACAATCAAATACTAAATTAACTATAATCCAGTATGTTTATGAAAGGAATAAAATTAACTTAAGAATTTGTTCTTTCTCTCAAAGCATTAGCAATATCACAAAATAAATTAATGTAAATAATTTAATTACTTGACTATGTAGGTGAATGTCTTATAAGTCATATGTATTTAAGGTGAGTGATGACTGAAGAATAAAGCAACTTTATAGTCCAAGATCTTATATCACAGAATCAAGTGAAAATAACAAGATATCTGTCTACATATAATTAAAAACTGACTTTCTCATGTATTCTTTTTAGTGGCTTTAGCATTCAAATTCCAAGGACAGTGACAATTCTGATATGGCATATTTCCATCTTAATTTTCTTCCACTTATCATGGGATTCTAAGGCTAAGTATCTACCTGCTAGTTATACATCCTCTTTCCCATTAAACATACCTGTACTGACTAGATTATATGTCTGAGCCTCTTTAGTGGGATTTGGAAACCATAGGAGGTCAATGCTGGTACACAGGGTCATTCCTTATAGGAAACCTAATGTTAGTTTGTGGATAGAAGAAAGGTCTGGACACCGCATTCTTTAGATAACACCATTGTGTTAACACTCCAGTTCCTTGCTCTCCTGGTAGCCAGGCCTATTACTCTTCACACTACACCAACAGATTCAGTCTATGTGGCTACCAGATTGATGGACACAGGGACTTTGACCTCCTTTCTCCTGGACACCAGAACCATCATGGCAGGATCCCCTCACTGTGCTACTGCAGGGAAGTGGGAGGCATATGGGAGGGAAAATGTGTTACGTGGTGCCAAGGCACTCACTGTCAGCTGACTGTAGACTAGCGGGTAAACTAGGCAAGACCATCAAGCTTGATTTATGTTCTCAAAAGACCATCAAGCTTGATTTATGTTCTCAAAACTGTCACACCCATGTGAAATAATAAACAATTGTTGCTTGAAGGCACCATATCTGGGGTATTCATTAGTCAGCAAAACCTACTATTGTGTAATTACTCCAGTTCATAAAATATAACGAGTTTAGCAAACAGTGGCAGAAAATGAATAACAAATTGGGACACAAGGAAGGAAAAACAAGACAATACAAATATATTCATGCCTTCTGTGGACATGCACTCCCTAGGCATATCATTTTTTATATATTATATTATATTATATTATATTATGTTATGTTATTTGTATCTAATATATTATATATAATTTATAGCTAATATATTATATATAATTTATATACATATACTCTCTATCATTATATTATATATTATTATATTATGCATTGTATATTATATTATACATAATTTTTATATAATATAACATATATTAAATTATATATTATATATTTTATGTATATATATGTATATATACATATGCAATTGTATATGAGTTAAAGAAGCTCATAGAAGAACACATTTATTGAGTTTTAGGATATTGTAGGACAGAGACACAGTGCACTCAGCATACTGCTGGTGGGCAAGCATGAGGACCTTAGCTAGATCACCTGAACCCATGTGACAAATCTGGCCATATGCACCTGTCATCCTAGCACCAGGAAGGTAGAGACAGCCAGTTCCCTGGCTCCCTGACAAACCAGCAAAGCCAAGGGGGTGAGCTTCCAGTTAGTGAGAGACCCTGTCTCAAATGAGGTGAAAGGAGATCAGGATGATAATTTCTGAGGTTTGTCTCAGATCTCCATGGGCATGCGCCCACTTGTGCCTCAGCTTCACACACACACACACACACACACACACACACACACACACACACACACACACACAGAGAGAGAGAGAGAGAGAGAGAGAGAGAGAGAGAGAGAGAGACACACACACGTACTCACACGTACTCACAGGCACAGAATCTTGCTTTTCGAGACCAAGCAAAAGAAAATATCACTAAGAGAAAAACACTTTCTACAAATATGTTCTGAAAGACTCAAATTCAGAAGAACAATAAAATTCCAAAAGTAACAGCAAGATGCCCTATATTTATGAAGCAGCCTTCTGAGATACGACCAAATAGATTATTATAATTTAAAAAGACAAAAATTCAGTGGAATACTATGTTACAAGATTCAGAGATTAAAATAGGTGCAGAACATTCATATAGCAAAATAAATCCATTCTCCCTTTACAATCTGAGTCTCCTTGTCTTGAAGACTAAGCTTTCCTTTATTCATATATTTACACTGGACATATCTCTCATATTCTATTTCTACTTGCTAAGAGCTGACCTGTTCTATTTGCATGGCCCTAGAGTTGAAAATAAATTGAAAAAAGTAGTGTGTGCACATGTGTGTGGGTACCGAAGATTAATCCATATTAATATTCTATCTAAACTACAAATAATGGCCATTATTAAAAAGTGAATAAGAGGAAAACTGGCTATTTTTTCCTGTACAAGACTGTGGATGGATTATTTTTACTTTTCTGAATAATTTAATATAGTATTTTACTTCTAAATGTAGAATTGTCCATCCGAAAATAGTATATACCACAATAATTTTATGTCTGGTAATTTAATTGTATTTTATCCTTCTGGCATTTGGTTAATGTGACAGTGACTATGAAGGGCATTTTCAATGGCATTATCCTATTGACTGTCATCAAGAATAATGAATATTGAGCAAAACACCAAACGGACTACAGTGTGTACACAGTAATGTCAGTGCAAGGTAGGTGCTTGAATGACCCAACTCCATAATGGGAAACTGCTCTTTTTAGATGCAAGATGACCTCCCCTTAGGCGTTTCCTTCTCCCCTAAGCATCACTTACAGAACGTGTGCTAGTCCTCCATCTCTTCCAGTCCCTTACCACACCACTGCATGTGGTGAAAATTAGCATTGAGATGAGTTAGCTACAAAATATGTCGAAGGAAAAAGAGACAGGAAGGGGGTACTTACCAAGGTCTCTTATGGCGGCTGCAGTCAGCATAGGATCTGAGCTTATAAGAACAGCTGAAAAAAGAAACCAGGGCACATTCTTCAAAGATAATTTATTCACAGACTGCAGATACCAAAGTATTAAGATGTAATTAATCACAAATCCAGGAATTGTAATTACGAGTATCTGCAAAGACATTCGATGGTAGAAAGAACAGATTGGTTTTTCTTTCTGTTTTGAAAACCAGAAGACCAGAAGCTAGCAGTGTGGCCACCAAGCTCAATTCCCTAGAGCAACACCCCCCAATTCCCATCAAAAGAGATACAGGAAGTGGCTGAGCAGAGCTCTTCTGGGCTAACCTATACCACATTCACAGCACCGGGTTCTGTTGCTAGTGCCCGCCATCCCCCATGACTTCTGGTCAATTGTCTAACCTGCATGTGCCTGGGTATGCGTTAAAATGCATTGCTTCTACTGATGTTTAGGCAGGAGCCTTCTACTGATAAAACTATTTTAGTAGCATTGGAAGATGTGTGTGCACAGCTGCGTGTATGTGTTCAGGTGGGTTTTATCTCAAAGTCTTTCCTTAATAGAGCTATGGCAGCCACGGTGAGTTGATTTACAATTCCTCCCCCGAGTCTGCATTTTTGCTGTTCCCCACAGCTGTAGCTTTAGATGGTAGGGTTGTAAAACTGGACGTTTCTCATCTAATTCTTCCTTTCTTGAGACAACATACTTCATAGTCACATTCTTACAGATTCCCAGAGCTAAAAATGATAGTTGCATATGAAGTTCTGCCAGTAAAAATTGTCAGAATTGTTTTTCTTTCTCCACAGTTTTACCCTGAGTTTCGAGTATGCTAGAAAGAACACCGCCAATATATGGTTCCGACCCCCTGCCCTTAGGTACAAAGCTGAACTTACCACTCTGATACCCTATGCTCTTTTCTTTATTTTCTATTTAAGGAAGAATGTATAATCTGAAAATAATTAACATGGGTCATGAATGGGAAATAACATGGAAGCAGACTCGTTACCTGCCACAATAACTTTTGAAGCATATACAGATCCATGTCAAACGCAACGTTAAAGATGATTACTGGTGTAAATATACCAAAAAACATGTCTGGATCCATCCACTGTATGGTCTCTGCATATACCTGTATCTATTAATAGAAAATTGATTATTCACATATGTCCCCCCCCATTGTCACCATAGAACATGTGCCAGGGGCTCTTCACTAGCAGCAGAGAAAGAAAGTTTTGGAAAGATACCATGCCGCATGAGGCCTGAAGTCTTACTCTGCTGAGTGTTCAGAGCTTTCCACCTGGTTGGCAGGTGCCAACATCTGGGAGAGGAAAAGTTTATACACATCCCTGAGACCTTTTCAAAGAGCCAATAGAGAAAGCTGATTAACAGAGGCAGTTAAAGAACACAGTGCATTGACAAGTACAAAAGAGAAAGCATTTCAAGTAAGTGGGTTTTAACACATAAGAATCCATAGATGAATAAGTGATCCTATGAAGTCCGAGAAGCTACGTGGAGCCATATGTAATCCATATCTCTGAAAGGATGAGAAGACTAGCTGGAACAGACATGAGAAAGTTCTTGTGAGTAGTGAGCGACCTAGTGGTGTCTCTTCTGATGCACACTGACAGCGGCAGGTTGTATTAGGGGCATTCATTCAGCTCATGCAGCCTGCCACCTGTACACATTTCACCCGGCCTCCATGGCTCTGCCTGACGGAAAGTATAACCAGTGCCGGGCCCAACCCAAGACCCGCCCCATGGGGGAGAGACCACCCATGACACTATTAATGATGCTCTACTATGCATGCAGAAGGAGCCTATCAAAGTTGTCATCTGAGAGGCTCCACCCAGCAGCGGATTGCAACAGATGTGAGACTCACAGCCAAACACTGGGCTAGATGGTGAAAGCCTTGTGGAAAAGTGGGGGAGGGGGGAGGAGAAAAGAACATGGAGGTGACAGGAGCTTCACAAGAAGACCAACAGACCCAACTAACCAGGGCCCAGAGGGGCCATGCTGAGACTGAAGCACCAACCAAGGACCTTGCATGGACCTAGGTCCCGTACAAAGATGTAGCTGATGGGCAGCTCAGGCTTCATGTAAGTCCTGGAGTGAGGGCAGCAGGGCCTCTATCAGACATGGAGTCTCTTGTCAGCTTTTCAATTACTTCCCTCTGCCTCACCAGGCCACAGGGAAAGAGGACAAGTTCGGCCCTGGTGTGACTAGGTAGATAGGAAGATGGGTTCCCCTTTTTTTGAGGAATAGGAGAGGAGGGTGGAGGAGAGGGAGTGAGGCTGGGACTCGGAAGTGAGGAGGGATAGGGCTATGACCAGGATCTAAAGTGAATAAATTAACCTAATAGTTAGAGTACTGTGTTAGACACAAGGCCTCTTCTCTTGGAGGAGTTTTTGGAAGTACTTAAAATTGTACTTAAGTCAAAATCATGATTAGAGAAGTGAACAATTCAGTTTTGGTTCTTGCACAGAGAGATGACCTGTCTGTCATTTTCACACCAGTTCTTATACCCACGGAAACGACTGGCTAAAGTGGGCATTGGCTAAATACAGCTCTTGGGTTCACTTTCATTTCCTCTATAGAGGGTGAGACATAGACGTGCCCTTTCATTCACGTGTTGAGAACGCCTGCTTTAGAGCTACCATGACAGAGTTCAGTAGCAGGAACAGAGGTTGTAGGCCTGCATAATGTAAGCCATTTATATCAAGGCCTCTTAAAAAAAAAAAAACCTCTAACAAAAGTTCCTGGATTAGAGCACTCGTCAACGTGTCTACATTCCTTATAGTAAGTATGCCTTCCTATCTCTAGGATCTCTTCCTAATGTTGTCACTTCCTTATCTGAATGTAGTTTGTCTTTGTCATCTCCATTTCAAGGAATAGACTCAATTCATCCTCCTGGCTCTATCTTATCCTATATGTACTTAGAGACTGACATGTCTTATAGGAGACTTCTAAAACATTTTCAACTGAGGCAACACTATTAGATCACTTTCAGAATCATTTTACTCCCAGAGTTCTATGCTGGCAGCTCCAAGTTTCCCTAAGTGCCCATCTTCCTGGCTGAGGTCTTGTCTAAGCTTTCATTTCTGCTGTATGCTGAGCAGCTATACACATATTCACTTCCGACCACCTACGTGCTTTCAGACTGTGGCCTCTGTTCCTTCTGTCTTGTTACTTTTCTACATTTCAAGCACCCATTGCTTGAGTGAAGGGATCAGAGTCTTTTCCTCCCAAATTTTATTTAGTGTTCTTTGAATTTATGCAATTATTAGATATAATGGTGATACTCATTTATTATACATACCCGGGTAGATGCAAAGCTCAGAATTTCAAAACAGCATCCAATTAAAAATAGTATCACAGGAAGAGGAATTGGGAAATCTTTCAGATGCATGTTCAAAAATGCTGTGAAAGTATACATGTTACTCAGAGGCAATATCATATGTACACATTTTTACTGCTACATCTTATATGACTTCTAAATACAAAATAAAGTAGATTTGTATCTACTACTAATTTACTGTTTGTACGTGATCAAGACCCTCCCTCATGCTTAAAGATACGAAAAGATTAATCATTAATTTCTTTCAGATTTCTCCCTTGTGGCTTTCATGATAGATTGCATGTCTTTAGAGACTTTAGTTAAATATTGCTAGAAACCGTTGATTACACATGGTTTTATAACCACTAACTATAAACTGTGTTTACTTAGTTTGCCACCCTGCAGTAAAAGTGTAATTAGCTCTAACGGAACTTCCAGGCTTAGGAACAAAGAGAACCTAGCTATAATTTGCCCAACAGGAAAAAAATACCCTAGAAAACCCATACCAACCAGAAACTTTGTGCGCTCCACTTGCAATTTCTATGAACAGGTGTCACCAGAATGTAGAATGGCAACTACTTTAAAAATTTTTTTTTTTAGTATACTCTGTAAACAGGCCCAGGGAAGTGAAGAAAAACACTATTTCCAGTTTCTATGGTCCTCTTCTTTTTTCATAGCTTTATCATTTAGATAGACCTTTCCGGAACCTACTATTTAGACCTTTGATTCATCTATTTCCTTCAATTATACTGGTTACTGAGAGCTAAATCTGACCTTCTAGTCACTATACGTATGTTAACCTAACAGAAGTGAGGGACACCAATGACAAAGATGACACATCTCTGCCCAGGGGCAGTGTATTGTTTGACTCCTTCAGTTGAAAATATTATAGTAAATGTACGGATTTAGGTAAAAAGCTGTAATTTCCTATTACTGTTACTTTCCTTAGTTCTATATGATATTGCCTACAAGATGTATCCATAAACTTAGACTGAGGAGGTGGGTGTCTTAGCTTACCTCCAATAGTACAGATCAAAGACAGTATCAGGATGATTTCAGGAAGGTCCCGAGGAGTGCTCAGAAACACACTTTTGAGAAGATTCAGCCATGCGTTAGTAAGTTTGACAGTTTGGATTGCAGTTAAGTTCTCGGCACTCTCTTCCATCACCATGATGGAAGTCCGTGGCAGAATCCGTCTGCCTCTAACCCTGTCTCTCTGCAAAACTCAGAGGGGATCAAAGTGAATAAGAATTTCCTTCTTGGTGTCCTCCTAAGGCTTTTCTAAAAGACAAGAAAATCACATATTACTCCTCTAATTATCTCAAGTCCTCACTCATGCTCTATAAACACCTGGGATGCCTCTCCTTTCTGTGGTACTTCCAAATGAAATGAGAGGTAAAATGCGGAATCCCAGGTGATCATAACTAGTTAGAGATGCAGTGTACCCTTTCACAGGCCCAAGTGCTACCCAGTCATTGCCCTCCCTGCACCTGTGAAGCTACCCAAGAGGCCTCTTCACAGAACCCTTCTCCCACCATTGAGACCACAAGCTGGGGTAGGTTAGTCATTTCTGGGAATGAGACACTCCTTAGTTTATTCAACTGTCTGAACTGATGAAGGAACCATTTGACTTTCATGTTAATTTTAACCAGACATCACTTAATAGACCACGTGAAAAGGACTTTTCCTTTTTTTTTTTTTTTTTTTTTTTTTTTTTTTTTTTTTAATCACAAGTGGAGTACTGGCAGGGCAAGAGTCTGACAAGAGTTTAAAACTATGATCAATAGCCACATCCAGAGACTTATCTCTTCCCAAGGTCAAATAGTTTTACATTATACAACGTTAACTTCCTTCAAGAAATTATATCTTGTGGGGTGAGACAAGGGTACCTCATGCCAGGCTGACCTCAGCTATACATTATACAATGTTTGCAGTGACTGGACCACACATGCCCAAACTCCATGATCAAGCTCCCTTGACACAGAAGTCGGCCAGCTTCTCTTTATAGTTTGAAAGCCTGTTTTCTCTAACTTGTTGACTTACTTTCAATTCTGCTTAATTTCCTAACCACACAGCATTTATTATTTTCTGAAATCCCTTAGGAAGCTGTAACAACGTGCAGAATGCTGAGCAGATGTCCCAGGTGACTTTAATATGTAGTTACTTAACAATCACTGTGACTCTCCCAGACCAAGGGAAACAATTGCTCAGTTTTCATTCTCAAAGCCAAGTTCTGATTTTGGTTAGGTGTTGTGACAAATACATCTATAATCAGAAATACATCTTTAGTCAACAGATTTTGCTACTTGTAGCAGTTAGAGTAATCACTTACCATGTGAAACCATGGCACACCTAACATGATGCTACAAAGAGCTTCCTATAAGATCTGCACTTTGAGTCATTTTTGAAAAGGTCTATGGGATAAGGATTTCCTATAAATTGGGTGAATACGGGACAGTTCTGTCAGTGGCAATCTCAATAAATCTTATGAACAGTTAGAACAAGTTAAGTAAACGATACTGTGGTGATTATAAAAAGCAGTAAACAGCTTGTTGTTAAGTGAGAGTGGGGATGTATGGATTCGCAGGACTCACATGAGGATCTTGTATCTGTATCACCAAATGTATTAATTATTTACTCATGGTTGAGACAGGCTTTCACTGTGTAGCTCTAGTTGATCCCAAATTCATAGAGACCTGCCTGCCTCTACCTCCATAGATCTGAGCAAAAGTTATGTGACCCTACACCTGACCATTTCATGTATAACCTTGGTGTGCTTTGGGACTGTTTGTGTATAATAGAACAACTTGTACTAGTTAAGAGCACATCAGTCAGGCTACCAGAATGATGAGCCCTGACTATAAGTAAGGATCAGGCCAGATTCTAGAGTTGGTGACGTGTGTGTGTATGTGTGTGTGTGTGTGTGTGTGTGTGTGTGTGTTGTGTGTGTGTGTTTTCATTAAAGAATATATACTTTTCTTAATGTATTAATAGCTTGAGACAATAAGGCTGAGTATGTGGCTGAGTTGCTACAAGTCTTGCTTAGTATGCACAAAGCCTTGGCTTCAATCCTCAACATAGCAGAAACAAACTAAGGTGATACACGCCTGTACTCCCAGGACGAATCAGAAGTTCAAGATCATTCTTAGTCACAGAGCAAACTCAAAGACTGATTTATGAGAGCCTGTCTCAAATATATGAGAGAGAGAGAGAGAGAGAGAGAGAGAGAGAGAGAGAGAGAGAGAGAGAGAGACGGACAGAGAGACAGAGAGGGACAGAGAGACAGAGAGAAAGAACTTGAGATTGATCTGGAAACTGAGCAAAAGCACTCAGCTATGTCTCTTGAGTAAAAAAACCCTTCATCTCAACAGCAACACAAATCACTTGAAAAGATATATATATATATCCTGGCATTACACTCAGAGGTGAAAGCAATTGGTCCAGCGTGCATCCTGGGGCTTGGGAATCAAACAGGTTCCATTGTGATTTTCCTTGTGTGCCTGTAGAAGCTGGTACAACTGAGGTGAGTCTGGTTCTTAACTGTAGATGGTCCCATGCACATGGTCCCATAAACTTGTTTTCTCATTTCTAAAATCATTTGAAAACCTAGTGTCTACAAATTCAATTCTAATAAATTATTTCATAAAATTATATAATTACTGAAATTATTATTATTTCTGAAATTCAGGGATACTGGAGATTAAGTTCAATACAATTTTTTTATGTGGTGTTCATGGTGTGGTAAATGTTTAGGCAACAAATTTGGAACTTTGACTTAAAATATACTAAACAGATGTCTCCCAAGAAAGAGCTTTATCTTAAATTAGCTTATAAATACTAATATTGCTATTATTTAATGTTTAAAAAGATATGTATAGAAAAGCTACAGTGAGACCAACCGGACTCAAAGTACATTTAAAACTTCTTCAGAATAAATTGGCTTTAAACACTTTAATAAATTTTATGGGTCTAAATCTCATTATTGAAAAAATAATAATTTTGTAAATATTTTCAGACATTATTTCACCAATGAAATGCTTCGTTTTTGGTTGTGAGTGGAGATATTAATGTCTGTCCTTTCAAAAATGGCATGTAGATTACTCTTACCAGGCAGTGAGCCAAAGCTCAGAGATTCCCTTTCTCATAGCACGAAGGTCACATTCATTTACTTTGTCCCTGAAGACTTTTTTTTTTTTTTTTTTGCCATTACCATTTCTGTAGGAATGTGGAGACAGAACCATCTCAAGGAGGGTGCTGTGGGTCCCTACTCGTATGAGAGAGCTGTGGAGCTCATGCCTCATGACTGGGGGTGGATCCAACCCTCAGTCACTCAATGTCTGCTCAGTGAACTTAGTGACATTAAGCTGCCTTCCTACTCACTTACCCTGAGCAGTGAGGTCTACTCCTCAGTGTTGCTGGTCACTCATAATGACCAGGCCTGGTTCACATCCTCCCAGCCCACTTTCTTTTAGGGCATGACGTCTTGGTACCTCATCAATGAGAAATCATTATCCACGTGGCTGTAAGTAGCTTTGAAAGAACTAATATGAAAATTATAGTGGAGGAGGCACAAGGCAGAAATTCACCACGAGGCAGTTGATACTAGGGAGTCTTTGCTGGCAACGAGAAAGGCAGAAATAGTAGTCAACTTGAAAGCTAAATGCTGTGGCTTCCTTTGGTCCTCCAGGAAAGGAGGCTCAGAGACCACGTATCAGTGAGAAAGACCAACTTCCAGAAAGAGAAACAACAGGATGGCTCACCATTTAGAGCCGGGATGTGTCCCAGAGAATGTGAGAAGTACACATCAGGAACATCCTCTCACTCCAGGAACAGTCCAAAACCAACTGCAACCTCACTGACAGTTACTTGCACCAAGCTCCGCCCCTACTGTCTGCCTATTGGCTGTAGGCTTGTAACTTCCGACTTGATTGGCTCATAAAAGATAGCATCTTTTTTTTTTTTTTTTTTTTTTTTTTTTTATACTAAAGGCATTTAAAACTACAAAGCTGAGGTTATTTAAAAAGCAATAAGGAGTCATGAAAAGAAACCTCCAGAAACTATTATTATGTACATTTAAGCTGCGGCATAGTGAATTTCTGGCCATGAGTCCATGGACAGTGTTTTCTCTGAATTCAAGTAAGAGGAAGTCTTCTGGATAGGGTGCAATTGCAAATACTTTGGATGCAATCAGGAATTTTGGTTGCTGAGCTTGCAGCTTGGTTCTGGGAACATAAGAGAATGCAATCTAGACAGACCAGAAACATAGCTTCTTATTCACTCTGCAGCAAGCGTGAAGGTGGTTTCAGGTGACATATCTTTTGAAATATATATAAAGAATAGTTCATTGAAATTATTTACCAGCCTTACTGTGCAATCAAGTTTTATATGTTTGCATTCTAGCTTGTATTCGTAAGTCTAGAGGTGCAGAGCTTGTAGGGTAAATGTGTATATTCTAAGTTGTGGCTAGTTGAGATTCAAACCAATGATCCAGTATTCTAAGAAAATATTTCGGGAGAAATTTTGTAATGCTTTCAAACTCGAGGTCACTTTTTTGGGATGTAGGAGATCATTTTATATTCTGACTCACATGCAGATTCTGTGAGAAGGAATAAAGAGAGAAATGAAAGACTGGGAAATGCCAGAGTAAATGCAGAGGAGTACCCTTTACCTTGTCCTCTGGGCGATCAGCTTTTACACACACACACACACACACACACACACACACACACACACACACACACACTCACACACACACACACACACACCCTACAGCTCCAAATGATGAGGATGAATGAAGGGAATTATCTCGAGTTAACAATGTAAATCCATTTTTGCAGATGGTCAAAGAATATAAAATGATTTTCTGGCTGACAACCTACTTATATGGTTTTAATAAAATAAAAGTTAAGATTATTTCTGACTAAACATTTATATGTAAATTATAAGGATTGAATACATATCTTACATTAGAGGTATATATGCATTATTAAATGAAATAACATGTGTATATTTACACTTACAGGAAGATTATTGATATTGACAGACACTCATTCAATGGGTCTCATAAAGACTTTCTTTTGAGTGGACCATGTAGTGTGACCATAGTCACATCACACAACTTCTCCTTTCTCTCTTTTCTCCTTTTGGTTTCTCACTACCGTCTTTCTTTTCCACAGACTCCTTCTGCACTCTAGTTACATATTGAGATGCATACATATGGTTTACACATCTATACTAAACCTAAGACACACAAGTTGGAGAACACTTGACATTTGTCTTTCTGAGGCTGGCTTACTTTGCTTGCATGTTGATGGCTGGTTGCATCCATCTTCCAGCAATGTCATTTGTTAGTTATTAATTTTAATGCCATTCATTATGAATAAGACTCCACTAAGCTATATAGAACTCAGACAGGTGTTCAGAATGAGTCGATGAACTGAAAGATGTGCAGCATGACATTGTGGGAAAAGTAACTAAAAAAGAGAGAGAGAAAAAGAAGTAGATGAGTGGTTAATGAATAATCTTTTTGGCGTGAAACAGAGAACCAGGAAATTACAGCTCCTTTGGAAGTTCAGCTAGGAAGAAAGATATTGTGACTGTTAGTTAAAAAAAAAAGAAAAAAGAGAAAGAAAAAGAAAAAGAAAAAGAAAAGAGAAAAGAAAAACAAACAAAGAAAAAAACCTTTCATCCAGATTCGATGGACTTTTCACTTCATTGCATTCTTCATCTCATCATGCTTCCTCTCTGCACACAGGAATCAGGTAACTCTTTACTTTCTTTTACAAATGTTTAGCTGGAAGCCAATGGCAAACAAGAACCAGGCTGCTCTTACTACTACTACCCAAGAGTGCAGAGCGATGTCTACTTGGTTCTGCATGTTAATCATAGACATACATAATCACACAGCTAGCAAATCATTTAAGGTGAACATATTTGAAACAATGGCTATAGAAAACAGGAGAACGGTGAGAATGAAGGCAGGCATACAGCTTCTGAGGTATGTACAACTTGCTGGAGCAGATGCTTTCCTCTATGTCTGTTTTATGTAACTATAAAGCAAAATATCTCTTTACAACATCTGTCTGTTTCTTTGAATTATCCCTGTGCTCACAGTCAAGCAGTGTACGTATGGTTTAAAGTTGAGAATGTCTTGTTTGAAGGCTCTTCTTGCTCATTAAGACATTTTTGTTATTGGGCAAGCCTATAAATAATTTGCTTTATGGGTTTGTCTGTCGTTATAAGCTGACCTAATTTAAGAATTTAATGAATATCAGCTTATTAGTTTCTGCTCATTTTGAGTGCCTGAATTTATAGCATTTAACCCATCAGTTTTCTTCCAATTGAGGTAATAATTATGCTCGTTAAGCATTGTGGTGAGTGGTCCAGAGAGGTGGCTCAGTAGTTATGAGTTAAGAGCAAATAGTACTCTATTTGAGGACCCTAGTTAGGTCTGTTCTAAGCACCTCCATCAGGGGTCTCATAAACACCCATCAACCCAGCCCCAGGAATCCAAGACCTCTTCTATTCTCTGTAGGTAACTGCACTCAAGTGCACATACTCCCACTACAAGAATCACTAAAAACCTAGAATATTTCTGTAAAAAATAATCAAGGAGAGGAAATGAAAACAACAGTAAACTCAATAGGGGCTGGGGTTTAAAGATACAACTTCTGCTTAGTGTGATGTAGGTCCTGGGTTCAATCCAGCAACAAGTATGATAAATAAATAAATAAATAAATAAATAAATAAATAAATGAATGAATGCACAATTAGGAATTCCTATCTCAAGAGAGAGTTGAAATTATAGACAGAAAAACCAGGGAGCAAATGATGTTGAGGGGCAAAGCAGTACAGATACTGTTGTGAAATCATTGGCGGACACTGGTTGTTACCTTTTTCCCTTTTACTAGTTTGGGTTTTTATATGTATTATTCAGTCCTTCTCTGAAGACAAGGAACAAACTGCTTATGGAAAGTTAAATGTTTGTGAAATTTGAACTGTCAGAAGACCTCATGCTCTTATTTTATTCAACAGTGTGGGGGCAGGTAACCTCAGTTAAACCTGCTGTGGAGATGAAATGTTGAGTTGCAGAAAGGTAAGATTACTAGAAGACCGGAATCCTACAGATCATCCCATGTAAAACACAAGCACAGCAATGATTCTCTCCCAACAACAAACCTGCCACACATGTTTGAGACATTCCTTATGTTTTGTACAGCTTAGATTCACTACACTGATTTTGAAAGCTGTTTGATTTTCAGAGTCATTGCAGAGGATAAAGCATAACAACCAGGAGACAGCTGTCCTGGGAGGAAACGTGACCATTTTCTGCAACTTGACAACTCTGGCAAATGTTGAGCAAATCACCTGGCAGAAAATCCAAGGCCATTTGCCTCAAAATATTGGTACTTACAGCCATAAATACGGAGAAAAGATCCTCCCACCATATGTAAACAGGCTACACTGCAAGATCCTGGAACCCAGTGCCTCCTTCATAACTATCCGAAACCTGACATTTGAAGATGAAGCCTGCTACAAGTGTCTGTTTAACAGCTTTCCACATGGCAGCCATGGAGAAAAAACCTGCCTTACCATTTTAGGTACATAATGTTATGTTGGGGCCCATAATGGGGATAAATATTATGGATTTATAGCCTTTAAGGACATCATTCAGAGGAGGGCGTTAGACGATGAGAAGCTAATGGTGATGAGTCAAGATTACTTAGACAGGAGAGAAAGAATGGAGGCCAATGGAGATTGTGTATTCAGGCAGGACCTTCTCCCACCTCACATCATTTCTTTATGTTATACTGCACTGGCTTCCATTAAGTGGAGAATACACAAGAAGAGTGATAGAATGTTGCTATTAAAGCAAGGAGAAAATATGAGAGAAAGAAAGAGAGAGCAGACAAGACTAGGGAGAGGTGAAAACTAAGGGAATTAGGGTTTTCAGTCTACAAATAAGAAAAATGTCACAGAACTAGTGGGAACACCAGAGTTTCTTATTATGTCGCTGTAACTGTGAAGTGTTGGGATGTGTATATATATATTTAACAGTTAATGGAAGTTGAGACAGCAATCAGTGAATGGAGGAAAGATATTGGAAGTTTTATGACATGTGCTGGGAGGTACCCGATAGGGATATGTTTTCAGTATTTAGGTGTCATATGAAAATTGGAGAAATATCATCCTTTAATAGCAGAGAATGTGGTATAACTTGCTTTTGTATTAAATTTGTATCCTTCTCTGCCTCAGCTGTATCTGACTTAATAACTGAACTCCAATCAGTTCCTGGCTCTGAAGATCTCCATAACCTTCAGTGCTCAGCTATGGGAAAGCCTGCCCCTGAAATCTCCATTTACCCTTCACAAGTCATAGTGCCCACAGAAGAGTACTTTGTTCAGAACCTCAATGCCACGGTGACTGTCACTAAAATCTACAACATCTCCTTGAAAACTGTGAAATCCTTGGGTCTCCAGGACCTGGTTGTGTCCATGACTCATCCTCTAAAACAGGAAGAGAAGATAGTTTCTCTGCCAGTAAATCAAGAAAGTAAGTAAAAGTGACAGAGAAATCAAAGGGACACTTGATGCTGCATATGGCTTATGTGTAAAATGCTTGCTGCAGAAGCAGGGAAATGCAAGTTACTGGATTTCCACTCAAGTGTGCAGACGTTCATCAACATTGTGATGCCTGTAGACCACCAGCTTTTCATTTGACCTTTATAGCCCAGAGCTCATTACATTGTATACCTTGATCTTTATTTATGAATGTGTTTCAAATTAGTGTGTACATGTCAGTCTTCAGATGCTAAAGAAAACAGACACCCATTCCAGTGAAATATTGCCCTTCTTAAAACCATGGCCTTTATAACACAAATATTGCCAGTAGGTGAAAAGTGTTACAGGATTTCATCACCACCTCTTTTTTCTGGGCATTCTCTTAGAATCGGATAGATATGGATATGAAAAACTTGAGATCTTTATGTTTACTAAACTTCAGATGCCAAGCTGTGGGGACAAGAGTGCTAGGACAAAACTCAGTGTTAAGCATGAACATTGGACATATAAGGAGCTTCATTATCAGAATCTACTGTATGTGATCCAAAGTATTCTCCAAGGGAGAAAAAGGCTTAGAAGATTAAAGAGACCACCCAACTAATATTAGTGGCACTGTGTTTGAGGTAAAGATAGCAGTACATGAATTTTATAAAACAATGAAGTAAAATGGTTTCTTCCTTCCAAGTATACATTGACAAGACAAGCAGTTTATTGCAAGTAGAAGAGAAGGACAGGAGGCTCTGTGCATTTCTTTGTTCCCTGTTGTGCAGCAGTCCAGGCCAACAAGTTTTCTAGGCCCTCACTTGGGGACACAGTGGGCAGAAAACCTCGGGCTGTCAGTCTTGTTCATCTACTGTCTATTGACAGTTTTCATGAAACGTCTGTAATGACTAGGAGGTGAGAAGCTGCAATGATGTGACATGGTTGAGGAGACCTGTTCTACTTTATCCCAATATTAGGATATGATGATTGACATTTGGATTCTATAAAGTCAGAAGTCCAGTGAGAAATGTGCAACTTGTCGATAATTTGGTCACATCAGCTCAGGTACCAAGGAAAACTACTAACCCTCAGTACATTCTGAACGCCTTCTCATCTCACTGAGAATTTTCTCATGTTATTTCAATTGATTTGTTTTATAAACCTCTCATTAAAGGTACATTATTACATGATAAGTTAGATTTTTACTTCATTCTAATATCCACGGCTTCTTTTCTTTATATTATCTGGGAGTTTGTATAAACAATTTCTTTAAGTTATTTTATGTAATTTCCTTTCTTTTCAGAAGCGAGTTTTTAATATAAATTTCTGTTTTCAACTTAAAATAAAAATTTTTCATTTTTATTAGTGAATTTATATCATTGTCAATTTCACACATATATATAATGCATTCTTATTCTTCTCTTCTTTCTTTTTAAAATTTAAGTTAATTTATTGATTATTCACTTTACACCCTAACCACAGCCTCCTCCCTCCTCTCCTTCAGGTCTCACTCTTCTCTGTATCTCCCCTACTCTAACCCTCAGAAATGGAGAGCAAACCCCAACAGCTATCCACCTCAGCACATCAAGTCACATCAGGGCTGAGGGCATCCTCTTCCACAGTAGCCTTCCAAGGCAGTGCCACATGGGGGAAATGATAAAAAACATGCAAGAAAGTCCTGTCCGAGACAACCCCTCATCCTCTTATGAAGGGACCCACATGAAGACAAAGCTGCCCAATGGGTACAATGTGCAGGGAGCCTAGGTCCTGTCCATATAGGGTCTTTGGTTCAAACTTCAGTCCCCACAACTCCCCTGTGTCCCGGCTAGTTGGCTCTGCTGATTTTCTTGTGGAGCTTCTATTCCCTCCAGGTCTTCTGTCCTTCTCCCACTCAACTACAAGGCTCTCTGCACTCAGCCCAATGTAAGGCAGCCAACCCCAGACACTACTGAAGACCATTTTCTCTTTCTTAAATCCTTCCTACTCTTATGATTTCACACCCATACCTCTTCTCCCAGCTACTCACTATCCTAGGCTTATAACTTTTGATTTTGCCCTATGACCCACTTCTAACCAGGGCCGTCATTGGAAATATCCACTGGAGACTAGGTGTCACCACTGGATGGAGACACAACTGATGGCAAGGTTTCCCACTTTCCAGGAATGTCTCAGCAGCCAGTAGTTCAGCATTGAGTGGTGGGAAATTGTGACTCCTGTTCCACCCAGGCTTGGCTATCTGCCGATGGGCTAAAATGCCTGTTCTTTCAAAGACTTTTTCATTAACTACTTTAAGGAAGATTTTTCCTTTTCAGCTGTATCTGGAAATAATAACCTGAAAGTCTTCTGTCATTTTCTGTTTCACCAATTGTCTTCCTCCTTCACATTAGAAGCTTATTTTCTGCTTATGTTACACGTTTTCTAAGTCTGTGTCCTTACAAGCTCTTGGCACTGATGGTCAGGTCAATATTTCTGCTGTTTTTCATTAAACCATTTTTATATTGATGCTTTTTAAAAGGATTTTCAAGAAACATTAGAAATCAGTATTTGTGTTATGTTTGTTTCTTGAAACTGAACTTGGCTAGCTCCTTTTCTTGGTCAATTGTCCCAACTCATAAAACTTGATTCTATGAATTAAGTACAATAAATATAATTTGTATATCTATTGCCTGTGTTATTATAGATAATTTTAACGATTTATTAAAATGCAGGCATCAATGATAAGTAATTTTTCAGTTCAGAAGAAGGTTATGCCTTGCTTAGTCATATGTTAAATATTAGGAACATGAATTCTTGATTCTGGTGAACTTCTGTGTGTGGTTTTCTGCTTTGTTGAAATTGCCTACAGAAAAGAGTTTATATTCCAGTGTAAAATTCTCCATGTTTAATCTACTCCACCTATCTAAAATGGCTATGTAGTATCATATTGAAAATGAATAGTAAAAAATAGACAACTGTATCTGTGCAGTCAAAAGTAAAGCCACCATGCCTTGCTGAAAGACACGCACTTTCCTAATTATATCCAGGGAAGAAGAAATTGCTATCTAGAATCTTACTTTTTGCTCAGTGGCAATTAGAAAGCATCTTATAGAGTAGATCTGAATATCAATTAAGCTGTAGAAAGTCAAAGAAAAGCTTTACAAATTAAGGCCCCAGGATAGCAGTGCAGTGTAGCCAGAGAAATAATATTTCTGGTTTGTGTTTTTCAGGTCATTGCTTAATTTGGAGGACAACAGCAATTATATTCATCATTTTGTTTGTCATTTCATGTATCATCAATATTGCTCTCTATTTTTATTTCCAAAAGAAAAGGTAAGGTATAAGCTAATGTGATTTGACAAAAACAATAGGTACCATAGAATAATCTGGGAATATTGTTTTTTAAATACTCTGAAGGTCTGAAAAAAAATCCACCCTGAAGAGAGTAGTGAAGGAACACCCTTTTCCATGTGATGGAAAATCTCTGACATCAGACAGTTATAAAAGTAGAACACTGACAAAACATTTTTATGGTGAATTGAGCTTAAAAATTTTTAAAAGAAATTTATCTTTATTTTATGTGTATCTGTGCTTTGATTGTGTGTACCTATTCCCCACATGTGTGTCTGGTGCCTATGGAGGCATGAAGAGAGTACTAAAACTCGAGTTACAGGCAGTTATGAAACCTCCATAAAGGTTCAGGGAATAGAATAAGCAACAAATGCTCTGAACCGCTAAGTCATCTCTCCACCCCAAGTTCAAGACTCTTATTGGTACAGATTTTCACAGGAGACAGCATAGAGCCAAGAGCAATGAGTAAGGGGAATACCTGAGTGATAAAAAAGAAAAACAAACGCTGAAAATGGAAGCCTGAGGTAGGTCCAACTGAGGCATAAGGTGAAACAGAGACCTTATTTTATAGCATTAATATAATACTCACCCATTTGTCCAGCTCCCCTGGTGGACAGCAATGCATGATGGGAAATAAATGTAAATAGGAAACTATTAGGCAGTGACAATAAAAACTGTAGACATAATTGGAGGCATAGCATGTGATTTGTTTTACTGTCACAATATATTATTTAAATTTATAAAACCCTGTGAAGTTTTTGTGTTGCACCATCTCAATCCAAGGAAATGTTTAAGACAAGGAAGCTTGAGAATCTGGTCTATATTCTAGAATGCTCTTCCACTGGGATGTGGGAGAGATGCCTGAGAAGACAAGAACGAAGGGGCGTTTTGAAGAGAAGGCTACACTAGTCTGGATGACAAATGATAACTCTCTATATGAAAGAAGTAAAAAAACAGAGGGAGAGGGATTAAGGTTATATTTAGAACAGGAAGATTTCCTGAGTGACAAGTGTAGAGAAAGAGAGGAAAGACTTATCTTACTCACGGTAAGCATTTTAGCATTAAAGGAAACTTGTGCAAACTGTGTAAGAACAGAGGAAGAATGAGATTTGAAGGGAGGATTTAAAATTCTTTTTGAATACTGTAATTTTTAAAGGTCTCTTTTACACCCCAGGGGGTATGTTAATTAAATAGTTACGTGTATGATTCTATGGTTTTGGAGCAGAGGATATGTTTTTTACTGTAGATGATATGGTATCTATAGAGATAGTTAATAAACTATTGCTCTAACTACTTTAAAGTAAAAACAATAGGCAAGTTCTAGTATTTTGGTGAATTGCTCAAGAGAATTTGTGTATGAAACTCTCAAATTCTAACTGACATCCTGCTCATACAATGTGCTGCCATGAGTGGAAGGTTTGGTCAATGTCCTGCTTATTTCTGTAACAGCATCATGGTATCTCTAGGTCAGAGAACATCTGTGGACAATTATCAGAAGAGACGTGTAACCCGCCAGTGAGCACACTACCATCAGAGTCTGACAACTTAATGAGCCAACATCATAAGACAGAGAGAATTTCAAGTATGCAATATGATTTCTGTCACTAGATATGTGTTATGATGTAACAGTCCAAATTAAATCATGCATTGGCTATCAGCAATTATCATTTTTGAAATAAGTGGAGACAAATATTTGCTTTGATATATAATCCTATTCCAGGAGGAGTAAATTCAGGTAATGTCTTACTAATATTAATGTCTTTATGTTTTGAAATTTAAATTGGATTTATTGAACTGATTGAACATAAAAATTATAGATGTTTCTGGAGTACTAAGTATGTCTTGATAAGAGATTAAATATATCTATTTACTCAGACTATTTTTTCATGTCTAAAACCTTTCAAGTCTTTTCTACTAGGTTTTAACACAGCACAAGCCAACAGTGGCGGCCCATACCTTTAATTCCTACTATCAGGAATCAGAGGCAGATGGATCTCTATGAGTTCAAGGACAACCTGGCCTGTAAATAGAGCTCCAAAAAAGTCCCAGATGTACAGAGAAACCCTGTTTCAAAAAAAAAAAAAATCTATGGGCCCTGAGCTGCATGCTGTCCCAGAGCTCCATTGTTTGGCCATTTTCAGGCAAATTGATGAAACTAGAAAACATCATCCTGAGTGAGTTAAACCAGACCCAGAAAGACATGCATGGTATGTACTCACTTATAAGTACGTATTAGCCATAAGGTACAGAATAATCATGCTATAAAGCAGAGCCTGGAAGCTAAGTAAGAAGGAGGGCCCTTGGAAATCTGTGTAGAGGGGGAAATAAACTAGGCATTTGAAGTAGATTGAGGGAGGGGACATGGTAGGACAGGGATAGGGCTTAGAGGATGTGTGGGGAGCAGGAGTAGGGAGGGGGAAGCTGGGAAAGAGAATGGAAATCAGGGGGTGGCATCTCTGGGACAGAGGAGGCTTCAGGGATTCTATGGGATTGAACCTAGCTGAGACTTCTACCAGGGGACAATATAGAGCCTGAGGAGATCATCTCCTGGAGCCAGGCAGGACATCCAGTGGAAGGAGGACACCAATCCAACCACAAAACCTTTGACCTCAAATTTATCCTGCCTACAAGTAGTACAGGAATAAATTTTAGCAGAGAACGGGGGGAAGGGAGAACCAATGACTGGCCCAACTTGAGACCCACTCCATGGGAGAAAGCCAACCTGTGACACTATTAATGAAACTCTGCTATGCTTGCAGACAGCAGCCTAGCATACCTGTCCTCTGAGAGGCTACATCCAGCAGTTGATGGGAACAGATGCAAAGACCCACAGCTAAACTATAGGCAGAGCTTGGGGGAGTCTTGTGGAAGACTACGAGGATGGATTGAGGGAACTAGAGGGAATCAAGGACACCACAAGAAGACCTACAGAGTAAAAATTTTGTGCACATACATAATATTTTATGGTTATATTCATCATTCCATCATCTCTAATTATCTTCCTATCCCCCTCCTTCTACTAATATGTTCTTCTCTTACTACAAAATCTTTTTTTTTAATTTTAAATTAATTTATTCTTATTACATCTCAATGGTTATCCCATCCCTTGTATCCTCCCATTCCTCCTTCCCTCCCATTTTCCCCTTACTCCCCTTCCCTATGACTGTGACTGAGAGGGACTTCGTCCCCCTGTATATGCTCATAGGGTATCAAGTCTCTTCTTGGTAGCCTGCTATCCTTCCTCTGAGTGCCACCAGGTCTCCCCCTCCAGGGGACATGGTCAAATATCGGGTACCAGAGTTCATGTGAAAGTCATACCCCACTCTCCACTCAACTGTGGAGAATGTCCTGTCCATTGGCTAGATCTGGATAGGGGTTTGAAGTTTACTGCACGTATTGTTCTTGGCTGATGCCATAGTTTGAGCAGGACTCCTGGGCCCAAACCTGCCTATCACAATGTTCTTCTTGTAGGTTTCTAGGACCCTCTGGATCCTTCTACTTTACCATTCTCCCATGTATCTCTCACCTAAGAGTCCCAGTAGGATGTCCTCCCTTCTGTCCCACTTTCCTGGTAAGTGAAGACTTTCATGGGACATGCCCCTTGGGCTAGTATGCAGATATAAGTGAGTATATACCATTTGACTCTTTCTGTTTCTGGGTTAACTCACTCATTATGATAATTTCTAGTTCAATCCATTTGTCCACAAATTTTGGGAATTCCTTGTTTTTAATAGCTGAGTAGTATTCCATAGTGTAAATGTACCATAGTTTCTTTATCCATTCTTCTACCGAGGGACACATAGGCTGTTTCCATGTTCTGGCTATTATGAATAAGGCTGCTATGAACATGGTTGAGCATATGTCCCTGTTGTATGCTGGAGCACCTTCTGGGTATATACCAAGGAGTGGAATAGCTGGGTCTTGAGGAAGCCCTCTTCCCAGTTTTCTGAGATAGTGCCAGATAGATTTCCAAAGTGGCTGTATTAGTTTGCATTCCCACCAGCAATGAAGGAGTGTTCCTCTCTCTCTACATCCTTGCCAGTATGTGGTGTCACTCCTACAGAGTAAATTTACCCAGGCCCATGGGGACTCACAGAGACTGGACCACCCACCAAAGAACATTCATGGTCTGGAATTGCAGGGGGAAATTAATGCCATATCCTATATGTAATGTATATTCTATAATTAATGTCATGGTCGGTGAGAAAGTTGTCCTCCAGATGATTCCACTCCTTCCTACGTTCCGGGAAAGACCACACACTGCCATAAACTACACCTGCCAGCACTCTCCAGAAACTCCACTGGAATAGCTAGATAGAATTAACGCCCAATGATCCTCCAAGACAAAACAACTTCCCTGGAGATTCAGCGTCCTGGACTCAACCTGCCTGAAGGAGGACATTCCTGAGACTCACAACTTTCCCTTGAGATCCAGCCTCCACCCAACCTGCCTGAAGGTCTACATTCCTGAGACTCACGACCCCCGCTTAAGGTTTTTTCCTTATTCCCTGTGACCCCAAGCCCTAATTACAGTTTTCCTTATAAATCCATTATCCTTGAAGCTCTGGTATCACTCTCCTATGCTGCTCTGTCAGGAAGGGCTGTGATCTGAAGCTCTGAGCCCGTAATACAGGATCCTGTGTATATTGCATCGCTTTCGAGTCCTGGTGGTGTTTTAGGGGGTCTCCATCTGGGTAATCTCGGCATAACAGAACCTGTCCCCCTACAGATATGTAGCAGATATGCAGCTTGCTCTTCATGTGGGCCCTCTAACACTTAGACTGGGGCCTGTCCCTGTCTTTTTTTTCCTGCCTCTGGATCCCTTTCATATAGATGGACTATCTTGCCTGGCTTCAGTGGGAGAAGATGTGCCTAGCCCTGCTGAGACTTGATATACCAGGGTGGGTTGGTACCATGGGAGGCTTTCTCTTCTATTGGCTCTGTCCTTAACAATTAAGTTTTATTATGAATTTATTAACCAAAGGTATCTTCCTTACAAGCAGACTGCTTTAAGCAAGAGAGAAAGGAGGCTAAAAAGAACAAGAATAAACCTTCCAAGAGTCAGTTCTATGGTGTGAACTCCTTAGCATTTCTGGGCCTGTAAGCAGATTCTCTCCTAGAAAGAAGCAATCTGCACCACCACTGCAACCCTCTCTCTCTTTCTCTGCTGTCTGCTGCTTCTCCCAGTCTATTGGCAACCCCCTGGACTCTCCTCCAGTTCCCTCCTACCCTTGATGGTCAATTTGCAACACACTAGCTTGGTTGGTCTCTCTCTTGCTTTTCCCCAATTCCAGAGCCAGGATGGCTCCTCTCAGTTCATCATAATGTCCATCTCAGTGGGGTATCCATAATATTTCCAAGGGGTAAAGCCCACCAAGAGTGCCCTCACCTGAAGCAAAAGCCTGGCATCCTTCCACACTCTCTGAACATAAGGGGATGGGGAGATGGGGGAGGGGATGTGAGGGTGAAACTAGAAGGAGAGAGGGAGGGGATTGTCATTGTGTTGTAAAGTGAACAAAGAATGAACGAAAATATAAAAGTGAATTAAAAAATGCTTATCGTTTGTGCTATATATTTTTTAAAAATCTAGTAGTTTTATGAGGGAAGCTGCCATCTTCCTGTAGCTTTGGTTTGCATTTCTCTGATGATTAACAATGATGAGCCTTTTCTCTCCTTGGATACCCACGAACCACTTTGTGTGCCTTCCTTAATTGATGTCTATTTAGGTTTATTACCCACAAAATCAAGTAGTTTATTTTTTTTTGAATTCTTAAATTCCTTATATGTCCTCAAATATCAAGCCCTTGCTATAGGTGGAGTTCGCAAATAGGTGGACTCATTAATGATATTGATGACTGTTTTTCTTGTCTGCTATCCAATTTCTCTGACAGTATTTCAAAAACAAAACAAAACAAACAACAACAAAAAAAAACCAGTCCTTTCTTAGTGTCTCTTAGCACCTTTATTGAAAATTGGTTCTTTAGAGATGTGTGCGTTTCACACAGAGTCTCCATGATTCTCTCAGTCTATGAGTCTCTGTCTTGCAATTGCCATGCTACTGTTTTGATTAACTACTGCTTCATGGTATATTTTGAAGTCAGGAGGTGCAGTGCCTTCTGACAAGTGATGACACCATCAGGCACATTTTGGGTCCTTTTGCTAATTCTGTGTAGAATGTCTTAGAAATCGCACCAACTCTTTGCATCTCTTTCAGTAGTACAGTTAGTTTGATGATTTAAATTCTCCCAATCTGTGAATACAGGGTATCTTTTCAGTGAATGTATCCTCTTTGATTTCTTTATTTGATGATTGTGATTTTTGTGGGTAGAGAGCTTTTGAAAGGGTGACACTCCTTTCAGTGTAATTTTTCTCACCTTATCTTGTTGTATGTTTACTCAAGACATTCTTTTTTAGGAAACCTCACATTTTTCTCTGTATACAATTTTGTTATTTCTTCTGATCTAATGTCTTGGTTCTTTTTATTTGTTCCCTCTCATGAATGATACTTATTTTAAGGAAATCCTGGTGGCTGTTAGTGCTTAGGAAATTTTCCTAGTATTTTAAGTTAATTTGTGTTTGGAACCTTGCTAATTTTGACAAGTTTATGTATTCAAAGCTTTTCAAATGATTCTGATAGTTCTCTGTGAACATGGTCATCTCTCACATATAATACTGTCAAGAGCCATCATGTTAAAGGAGCTCACTAAGGCATGTGGGATGTCTAGGAGATGATCTGGTATTCTCAAGGTCTGTACTGTGATGCACCCCCGACACTTATTCCGGCCTCTGACATGCTATCAGGAGCCATTGATCTGGGGAAGTTCAGTAGACATGAGAGATCTCTGGTAGGGATCCAGTATTTTGCAAGGTCTGTACCGTGATGCACCCCAGAATTGCTTCCAACCTCTGGCTACCCTGTCAATTGTGCACTGCTTCATCTCTCTAAAATCTGGCATTAGATTCAGGCACAGTAGCACACACCTTTAATCCCAGCAACCAGGGAGACAGAGGCAGGTGGATCATTGTGAGTCTAAGGTCAGCTTGGTCTACAAAGTGAGGCCAGGACAGCCATGGTTACACAGAAACACCCTGTCTCGAATAATCAAAAAGAAAAAAAAATCTGGCATTGGTGTGAACTGTTACTTTCTGGGTATTGACCAGCTCTAATTGAGCAAACTTCCTACAGGATCTTGTTTGAGGATATTGTTCGTCATTCAGATGAATTAATCCCTGATTATGAAATTCCTGATTTGATTCGAATAGTTTTAAAAGTTTTATAAGGTCTAAAACAAAATTTAGATTGTTCTTTCAATATCTTCAAAATATTTTGTACGTATTCTGATAGGGATTGCATTGAATCATCTGTAAATTGCTTTTGGTAAGATGACCATTTTTACTATGTTAATTCTCCCGATCCACGAACAAGGTAGATCCCACCATCTTCTGATGTCATTTTCAATCTCTTTCTTCAGAGATTTAAAGTTTTTTTTTCAAATAGGTCCTTCACTTGCTTGGTTAGGGTTATTCCTAGATATTTTATATTGCTTTTGGCTATCGTGAAGGGAGTAATTTTCCTAATTTCTTCCTCTGCCTGTTTGTCATTTGTATATAGGAAAGCTACTGACTCTTTTGAGTTTATTTTGTATCCTGCCAATTTGCTGAAGGTGTTTATCAGCTGTAGGAGTTCTCTGGTGGAATTTTGGGGGTCACTTATATACACTATCATATAATCTGCAAATAGGGATAATTTGACTTCTTCCTTTCCCATTTGGATCCCCTTGATCTCCTTTTGATGTCGTATTGCTCTGGCTAGAACTTCAAGAACTATATTGAAGAGATTTGGGGAGAGTGGGCAGCCTTGTCTGGTTTCTGATTTTAGAGGGATTTCCTTGAGTATCTCTCCATTTAATTTAATGTTGGCTATTGGTTTGCTGTATATAGCCTTTATTATGTTTAGATAAGTGCCTTGTATTCCCGATCTCTCCAGAACTTTAAACATAACAAAAAGCCCAGAATAGCAAAAACAATCCTATACAATAAAAGATCCTCTGGAGGAATCTCCATACCTGATCTCAAGCTGTACTGTAGAGCAACAGTAATTAAAACAGCATGGTACTGGCACAGCAATAGGCTAGTGGATCAATGGAATCGAACTGGAGACCCAAAGATGAATCCACACACATTTGGTCACTTGATTTTTGACAAAGAAGCCAAATCCATTCAATGGAAAAACGACAGCATCTTCAACAAATGGTGCTGGTTTAACTGGATGTCTACATGTAGAAAAATGCAGTTAGATCCCTATTTGTAACCATGCACAAAACTCAAGTCCAAGTGGATTAAAGACCTCAACCTAAAACCAGAGACATTAATCCAGTTAGAGGAAAAAGTGGGGAAGAGTCTGGAACACATAGGCACAGGAGACAACTTCCTGAACAGAAAACCAACAGCCCAGGCCTTAACGTCAACAATTAATAAATGGAACCTCAAGAGGTTGAGCAGCTTCTGTAAGGCAGGAGAGACTGTCAAGAGAACAAAGCTACAGCCTACAGACTGGGAAAAGATCTTCACAAACCCTTCATCTGACAAAGGTTTAATATCCAAAATATATAAAGAACTCAAGAAATTAAACACCACCAAACCAAATAACCCAATAGAGAAATGGGGATCAGAACTAAATAGAGAATTCTCAACAGAGGAATATCAAATGGCTGAGAAACACTTAAAGAAATACTCGAACTCCTTAGTCATCAGAGAAATGCAAATCAAAATGACACTGAGATTCCATCTTACACCCATCAGAATGGCAAAGATCAATAACTCAACTGACACCACATGTTGGCGAGGATGTGGAGAGAGAGGAACACTCCTTCATTGCTGGTGGGAATGCAAACTAGTACAACCATTTGGGAAATCTATCTGGTGCTTTCTCAGAAAAATGAGAATAGGGCTTCCTCAAGACTCAGCTATTCCACTCCTTGGAATATACCCAGAAGATGCACTACCACACAACAGGGACATATGCTCAACCATGTTCATAGCAGCCTTATTCATAATAGCCAGAACATGGAAACAGCCTATGTGTCCCTCAGTAGAAGAATGGATAAAGAAACTGTGGTACATTTACACTATGGAATACTACTCAGCTATTAAAAACAAGGAATTCCTGAAATTTGTGGACAAATGGATTGAACTAGAAATTATCATAATGAGTGAGTTCACCCAGAAGCAAAAAGAGTTAAATGGTATATACTCATGTATATCGAGACACTAGTCCAAGGGGTAAGTCCCCATGAAAAACTTTACTTACCAGGAAAGTAGGTCAGAGGGGAGGACATCCTATTGAGACTTTAGGTGTGAAAAGCCTGGGAGAATGAGGAAATAGAAGGATCCAGAGGGTCCTGGAAAACTACAGGCGAGGCCCTGGGGTCCTCCTCAAACTATGGCACCAACCAAGGAAAATATAGGCAGTAAACTTCGAACCCCTACCCAGACTAGCCGATGAACAGGACATATTTCACCGGTAAGTGGAGAAGGAGATCTGACTTTCACACAAACTCTGGTGCCCCATATTTGACCATGTCCCTTGGATGGGGACGCCTGGTGGCACTCAGAGGAAAGATAATAGGTCACCAAGAAGAGACTTGATACCCTATGAGCATATACAGGGGGAGAAGGTTCCCCTCAGTCACAGACATAGGGGAGGGGAATGGGGGGAAGCGGGAGGGAGGGAGGAATGGGAGGATACAAGGGATGGGCTAACAACTGAGATGTAATATGAATAAATTAATAATAAAAAAGGGAAAAATAAAACAATTTAGAGAGTTTGTGGCTGCAATAAATACCTCTGTGGGCCTCCAGATGCCTCACTAGGGATAGTCTTGTAGCAGATTTGTGGATTCAGATAAGCCTTCACTCCGGATGACACCAGGAATCCTAGTATTTCACCATAAATATATGCAAGTTGGTTTAAACTTGCCATTAACCCAAGATAGAATGGGGCTACCTAGAGATGTCTAAATTTACTCTGTTTCTTAGATTGAAAGACAGATAAAAATCATTGTCCTCAACTCATTATGAACTAAGGGATAGCTGGATAATGTATAGTTAGATCAGTCCTAATTGAAAAGTCATATATTACCTTTGTCATTCTGAACTCACTATGAATTCATATAATGGATACCTAGATAAGAAATGTTTAGCTTTAAAACATGTAACCTGTTGTATTTTAGAATTCATCTGTTTTTGTGATTAATTGTCCTTTTTACACTCTGAGGTAGTTCCCTTTTCTCAGAAGTATAAGATTGGTGACCAACAATAAACGTTGTTGAAATTGGGAAGCTTAACTTCAGTTGAAATTAAGATGCCTAACTTCACCTTTTTTCTTGAATGTATGTGTGTGTGAGTTTTTTATTTTCTATCTCTCTCTCTTATTTCTTATTTCCCTGTAGATTTGCAAATAAGTTAACAGACTCAGGACTTTACCATCAGCCTTTTAGGGCCTAGCAGGCCTAAGTTTACATTAGCTTACTAGAGATCTCTGCAAAGAGGCCTATCTGCAGATAAAAGAGCCTCTTTTTATGATGACCCCCCCCCCTTTAGCTTGTAGCTAAAATCTGTTTTTACAGCCTCAGCCATAGGAAAATTGCGGTCAGTTTAAGTTCTCCTCCTTGGCCTCAGTACAGCCAGTCCCTAGAAAGAAACCTTGAGCTACCATTTCTATTTCTTCTTTTGATCAGTTGCCCGAACCATCAGCTCCTGTGACCCAAGAGACGAAGCAAACTGGAAGGGAATCTGCATCCATCACCAGAGATCCTACCCTGGACTTCTTCAGAGCCGCAGCTGGGCATTAACATAATACTTTCTTACCTATGTCAACTTGACACAAGCTAGAATCATCTGAAAGGAGATAAGAAAATGACTGCATAAGATCAAGCTATTGGGCATATTCTAAATTAGTGACTGATATGGAAGAGCCAGTCTCATTGTGGGTATTGCCAGCCCTGGGAGCCCTGGGTGGCTGATACTGTATTCAATAAGAAACCAGGCTGAGAAGTCCATGTGGAGCAAGCCAGGAGCTGGACCCATCCATGGCCCCTGCACCACTCCTGCTCTATTGGATTTCCTGTTTTGTCTTTCTCCAGTGATTGACTATGATGTGGAAGTAGAAGCCTAATAAACCCTTCTGTTCACAACTTGCTTTTCATCGTGATTTTTAACTACAGCAATAACAACCCTAACAAAGTCAAATATTCATGTGGATTTTCTTTTACAATTTTATAGCTAACTTTTATACAAATATCAGGAGTTTCTCTTTTTCATTTCTTAATTTAAACATATCATTTAAGTATGCCATTTGATAAATACTGGCTACCATGAATATCTTTGTGTATAAGAAATATCATAATATTCTGGCTTTAAATTTTTAAAATCATAAACCAGTGATTGGTGGGTGGGAAAAATGACCTTCTAAGTAAACTGCTTACCTTCCAGCATGAGGACGTGAGCTCTATACCCAGAACCCACATAAAAATGCCAGGCATAGTGGTGCGTGCTTGGAATTCAAGTCTGTGCTGGAGGGAAGATACAGGGTTCTAATGTATGTTGATGGCATCCAGCTGAGAAATCTGGCTTCAGGGACTGAACGACTACTGGATTCTTGGACTTTCTACTGGTAGGCAAACATTGCTGGATGAGCTGGACCACAGCCCATAACACAATCTAGGAAAACCTTTCTGCATCTATACATTCATTCTATCAGTTGTGTCCCTCTAGAGAACCCTGACCAATATAAGCAGCATATATTTCCATTTTTTCTTAATATTCTTATTTAATTTTGGCTTGTTTTCTTGTCCTGCTTCCATTAAACTAATTGTTTTTGCTAGCTTGAGCTCATACTTACAAACATATGTTATAAGTACTTATTCTAGTTATATCTTATCATTTAGTAAACTTTATTTGGTCTTGGTAAATTTCACATCTCGCACACACACACTCATCTCCTGTCCATTCTTATCAACCCTCTGCCCTAGCAACCTCAACTCCAAAAGAAACAAAAACAAGGTAACAACAACATGGAAGCTTAGTGTGTCACAATGTGTTACACATTATACCCTTTGCCCACATATCTTTACTTGTAGATGATTCATTGTAACTAATCTGGTTTGTGGCCTTTGGCTTCTGCCACACTATTAATACTGAATCCTCACTGGGACTTATCTCAGATACCGTCTTGTTGCTCTGTGTCATGGAGATCCTATAACTTTGGATATGCAGGACCAGACTCTTCTTGAGCTCTAGCAGTTTACACATTGTGTACATGTTGGGCCAACTTGAAGCCCTGGATCTGGGCCTGGGTGCTAGCTGAGTGGGTGGGCCCACCAGGTCTCTGGCTCGTGAACCACCAGAGTGAGCTTCCCAGCACTGCAATGGCTAGTTTAGACAATGCTGCATCCATCATTTTGCATGGCCAGCTCTTTTACAATCCTGCTTTCAGGCTGGCTCACCTTGAACCCCCTCCAAATCCAGTTCTATTGAGATCCCCAGGAAATATGTAGGGCTTGCTCTCACACATGCTAGGCTGCATCCAGTGAGGGGCAGGTACTGCTTTCTGCTCTCATGACACTGGGCAAGCTACCTGTTTCAGATAGCTAGAGGCAGTTGGGGTGGTGGCAGTAGGGATTGGGCAAGCTCTCCCATGCTCATCTCCTTGAGGGCAGCACACCTGGGCCCCTTCCAGCAGGGCCCATTGTACTGTGATGCCAGGGTGAGGTGCAGGGCCAGCACTCTTGAGTGCTGCAGCCAATGAGGGGTGGAGCCAGTTCTGCACAACCTTGGATATCAACATGGTCCCAGGCAATAGACTAGACCAGGAATGTCCAATGGCCTTTGAATTTAATATGAGACACAGACAATGACAAAGACCTCTGCTGACACAAGGCCAGGGACCAGACATGGCTCTCAGTGGAGTACAGCTAAGGCTTCACCACGGCCTCAGGTGGCATTGCACATCAGGCTACTCCTCTCTACCCTCAAGTCTTCAGAACTGTCTCTTTTCATAATGCTCAAATCATTTCACTAATCTTTCTCTTCCACCTCTACACCCTATGCTTGCAAATCATAGTGACTCTTGATGGGGGCAGGCCACCTGGTAAGTGGGGCCTCTGGGGGCCTTTAAATGTTTGTCCAACCCAAATATTCCAAAGGAAATAAATCTCTGGCTGAAGTTAAACACAGAATTGGTTGGATCATTAAATCAAGCCATCAATCAATAATGATATGCCCTTATGGGTACTTTAAATAAGCATTTATGACATCGAGTATTCATGCTCTGGTCCTGTAGACAACAGGGAGAGTGAAGCAGCTGAGATTATATACAATAAGAGACTTTCATATTTGCAGTGTAGGATGCAGACACAAACGAAGGCCTAGAATATGAAGTATTTGCATCAACTTCACAAACAAGTAAGCCTAGACTACAGTGTCTGGTGTAGGAAAGTGGCCCATGGTAGAACGAAGTGGTGATGCGAGGATGGACAGAAGGGTGAAACAGGCTCTGCAGAGCTAGTCTTATTTGTTCTGTGTAGGCTTCAGCTGAAATTCTCCATGTTCAATGAGTTCTGTCCAAAACAATTGGGCCTTGATGTGAGTTCGTAGAGAGCAACCTGTCAGGATTCCCATGGGACCCCTTTGTGCAACAACTCAAGTATATGTAACCCAATTCCAGTAATGAATGCTTCACTTGGTGACAAGAGATGAGCAGTTGGATATCTGTCTCCCTGTTGTTTAGTTATTTAATTTAAATCTCCTTCATATATGTATATAGTTTAGAAAGTTTCTACTATGTTAGGTTTCTATACCACTCCTCCAATGTATATTAATTTTAGCTGTCTCTCCTCATATTTCCTCCAACAACCCCCTCTCCCTTTCCTATCCCCAATTTATTCTTCAGGTCTAGTCTCCCCATTCACCTATAATATTCTATTCTATTCCGTTTTTAACAAGACCTATCTGTTCCCTAGTTCCTTACTCTATTCATACCCTCTGTAGTTCTATGCATTGGAGCATGGTTAACATTTTTAACAGTTTGTTTCCACATATAAGTTAACACATACCATATTTGACTTTCTGGGTCTGGATTACCTTATAGAATATGATTTTTGTTTTTAATTCCATCCATTTACGTGAAATTTTCATGATGTCATTTTTAATGGTGGAGTAATAATCCATTGTGTAAGTGTACCACATTTTCTTTTCCCATTCTTCAGTTGAGGCACAACGTGACTGTTTCCAATTTCTCACTATTATCAATAGAGCAGTAAGGAACATAGTTGAGGGAGTATCTCTGTGGTAGGATGAAGCATCCTTTGTGTATATGCCAAAGAGGAGTATGGCAGGCTTTTTAAGATGGATTGAGTCCCATCTTACAGAGTAACCGACACAGTGATTTCCATAGCAGCAGTATAGATTTGTGTTTGTGCTCCCACCAGCAATGGGTAAGAGTTCCTCTTACTCTACATCCTTACCACCATGAACTGTCCCTTGTGTTACTGATCTTGCCATTCTGACAGGTATAATATGGAATTTCAAAGCAATTTCATTTGCATTTCTATGATGACAGGATGATGAACATTTCTTTAAGTGTGTAGGCTACAAGGAGGGTGTGGGGATGTCTACAGCTGAACCTTCTAGCAACAGGGGACATGAGACTGAGTCTACCTTCTAGCCAGGTAGCACTTAAAGTGCTGGGAGGGGAACACCAATCTACCTACGAAACCTTCTAAAAAAATTTAACCCTGTTTACAAGATGTGCAGACATAATGCTAGAGTAGAGACTGAGGGAATGACGAACCAACCTATGCCTGGCCCAACCTGAGACATGGGAGTTAGTCAAACCCTGACATCATCAGGATACCTTGCTCTGTTTACAGACAGGAACCAAACTTATCTGTACTCAGAGAGGACCCACCCAGCAGCTGAGACTCAAGGCCAAGCTTTAGGTGGAGCTCATGGAGTCCTGTGGAGGAATAGTTTTGGGGTTAGGTGGGTTGGGACATATTGGGTGGGGAAGGATAAAAGAAAGGATAAAGAATTCAAGAAAATCAGCAGAGTCAACTAACATAGACCCATGAGAGCTTAAAGTGATGGAAGCACCAACCAAAGTGCATGCACGGACTGGACCTAGGCTCCTACACATATGTAACAAATGGATAGTTTGATCTTCATTTGGGTCTCCAAATAAGTTGAGTGGGTTCTGTCTTTCACATGGACTTTCTTATATGCTTTCAATCACTTTGCCCTAATGGGGCTGCCTTGCTGGTCTCACTGGGTGAGGACAAACTCACTCCTCATGAGACTTGATGTGCTGTGGTGGGTTGGTGGGGAGCTCCCCATTTCTAACAACAAGGGGAGGGGTACAGGAGAAGAGGGGAGAAGAGAGGGACTGGAATGATAGGAGTGAGTAGCCTACAGTCCAGTTGTAAAGTGAATGTATAAGTTAAAGAAAATCATTCTCTATATAGAGAACATTAACATTTTAATTGGGTTATTTATTTTTTGACATCTAGGGTCTTATATATTTTTGATACTACTCCTCAATCTGGTGGTGTATTCAGACCAAAACAAACAAACAAAAAACAAAAACAACAAAACAAAACAAAAACATTTCCCCTTCTGTGTTCTGTCAGTTTGTCTAAATAAAAGTGTTCTTTGTTGTGAAGAAGCTTCAATGTTTAGTGAGGTCTCATTTATAAATGGTTGGGCTTACCACCTTTGGTTGTGGTGTTCTGTTCAGGCTACTGTCTGTGCAAATGAATTCAAGGATATTCCCCATTATGGAGCCTTAGCCCCTATGTGCTAAAATCTTTATACCTTAAGGTATTCTGATCACAACCAAAAGACAAATGTACACACCAACCTAGCCACAAACCTTTTGCAATGGTCTACTGCTTACATGATATGCTAGGGCAATGCTGGCTCAAAACTAGTGTGAGTAACCAACCAATAACTGATTTGACTTAAGGCTTACTCCATGAGATGAAATCCACATTGGTCACTGCTTGGGTGACCAGGAAACTGAGTTTAGACAGCTCAGGGTCCTAGGATAGAACAAAAACAAATTGTAGTTTAAAAAAGTGGAAGGGGTAGAATTGATAAAATGACTCCTAATGATATTCTGGTGTTCTCATAGACCAGTGTCGTGTGCAGCCATCATCAAAGGAGCATTCTCCTGCAAGATGGGAGCAAATATAGAGGCTCACAGTCCTTATGTAGAGACTGAGAAATCTTGGAACATTCAGCTTTAACTCTCCATCAAATCCCTTCCCATGTCCTCTGCACAAATATTATAGTTTCCAGTTTAGTGTATTCACAGGATTCCTGAGGGTACAGATTTGTTGGTCTCTGTTTCTTGTGCCTTCTCTTGGCCTCATTTCCTTTTGTTGGTTTGTCTTTGGTTACCAATGTGATCATTTGTCTTATTTTTGCAGTTTGAAAAATTGAATGAATGATAGAATGAATGAGTGAAAACCTAGACAACAGGGTAAAGGTTAACAACTGAACTGTCATTTATAGCTGCTGGAAGAAGGAAAAGCAGTATTCTCCAACAGCGAGTGAAAGCGGGTATATCAGCAACTTTAATAGAGGCCTCACGTCCAAGAGTAGCTGACCAGGCGTTAATGGACTTTAAAGATGTTTTTGGTATGGTTTGATTTGGTAACAATCTGTTGGAGTTTTTAATCTGTTTTCTTTTCTTTCTTTTTTTTCTTTTTTTTTTTTTTTTTCTTGTTTGGGGAGTTTAGTTGTTGTATTGGGATTTTTATTTTGTTCCTTTTTTAAAAAAATGTAAAATTTGGTGTGTAGGAATAAGGAGAAAATCTGGAAGAAAATGGAAGAAGGGAAGAATAGGATCAAGCCATATTTAAATTTAAAAATTGTGTTATACATTAAAATTCTAAGAAAAAAAGAATAATATTAGAAAACAGGGAAATAACTGTTCATATAAGTATATTTTATTTTAGAACAAATCAAATTGGGTACTTGTGACCTGTAACAGTGTAAAAGATACTTTTAACTTAGAAAATCTTTAAAATAATACACTAAGGTGAAAACTTTCATAACACACAAAACTGAATTCAGTATTCTTCGAAAGTTTGAATATATTAATTTTGCGGGACAGGAGTGATGGCGCAGCAATTAAGAGCACTTTGGACTCTTCCAGCAGACTCAGATTTGATTCCCAGCACCCAAATGGAGGCCCACAACCCAGGAGATACAATGCCCTTTTCTGGTTTCTATACACTACCAGAATTTACATGATACATAGACATACATGAAGTTAAAACACTCATACATAATACATATATGCATAAATATTTACATATACATGTGTACATGTGGATATACACATATAATATATAAATATATATGTGTAATATTTTGCTTCTGACTCTGTCTTCTGCTGTCTGAATCTGTTTGATTCTTTTTCCTTTGTCAGAGCCTCTACTCACAGCTCTTTTGAAGGGCTTCGATTCATTTTTTATTTCCTTCACTATCATCAAGACCCTCAGAAGGTCTTGGCTCATTTCCTGGAGGACTGCTGCATAACCTCATACCTGTGCCCGTGCCCCTTGTCATCCTGCTTGCGTTAGGCTGCTGTAGCTTCCCATCGCCTTTAGTCCCAGGACATGGTGGCACCAAGAGACACCCTAAAGTACGCCCTTGAGACATACTCTTTCTTACCAGCATTGTGGAGAACCATCCAATTTACCTATGGCAATTGGGATCAATCATTCTTAAAATTATTATCCTTTTTTTAGCCTGCTAGTTTAAGGACATCAGAAGGCCAAAGTAGCTAAGAGTACTTATGAGCTTCCAGTTTAATGGAATGTTTGTTGTGGCACTTGGCAGGAGCACTCCATTCTCTGGAACCAAAACTTCAGAACCAGCAGAACCTAAGGTCACAGAAACAGGAAGGAAAAATTTTCCTACTGGATCATGGTGACAGTGAATGTAACTATTCCTTTTTCCATGCCTTGATTTATGCACCTGTGGGTCCTAATCATGGGAGAAACTGTACATTTTATTGGATGCTGGCTGAAAGCATATACTGTCTTCCGAACAGCTCTGCTACAGAAGTCCATGTGGCTGCCTCCTATTTGCTATGGAACTGTGTCTTCAGAGAGTCTCCATGATTTTTTTTTATCAGTACAGCTGCTTCAGGGTGGCTGTCAGCATGGTAAGCCAGTGGATTCCATGATCATGGGCCCAGGTAGCATTTTTCCTGCTGTGAAGTGAGATTCTTGGTTAGAAGCAATACTATGTGGAATACCATGACTGTGGATAGGGTATTCTCTCAGTGTGTGGATGGTAGTATTGGCAGAAATATTATACACAAGGAAACCAAATCTATATCCAGGATGAGTATTTACTTCAGTAGGAACAAGGTATGGCCCATTCCCATCCTCCCTCATTCTCCCAACCTATTCGCCTCCCCTAATCCTCTGACACTATATGACCACAGCCCATTAGGTATAACCTGGATAGCCTGCTTCCCCTTCATCTGTGTCCCCTCTGGGCCTCGCCTGCAAGGAACACCAGAGTTCATGCCAGAGGCATTCCATGCTCTCTCAAACTCTGAAGAATGAGATGTCCATTGGCTAGATCTGAACAAGGGGTCTAGAGGTTTGTTGTATGCATTGTCCTTGGTTGATGCTACAGTTTTTGCAGGCTCCCCTGGGTCAAGATCTACCGGCCTGGCCTTGATGGTCTCCTTGTGGGGCTCCTGAACCTTCTCGGTCCTTCCATTCCCCCATTCTTCAGTACCACCCTCAGTGCTCTGCCCAGAGTCCAGCAGTGAGTCCCAGTATCTGTTCAGATCCCTGGCTGAGTGGGCACTCTCAGAAGACATCTATGTTGGGATAATGTCCACTTATAAGTGAGTATATGCCACGCATGTCTTTCGGGATCATGGTTACCTCACAGAGGATGGTAGTTTTTAGTTCCATCTATTTGTTTGCAAATTTAAAGAGTTCCTAGTTTTTAATAGCTGAGTAGTATTTCATTGTGTAAATGTACCACAGTTTCCTTATCCATTCTTTGATTGAGGGACATGTGGGATGTCTCCAGATCCTGGCTACTACTAATATAGCTGCTATGAACATAGATGAGCACACGTTCTTGTATGGTGGAGCCTCTCTTGGTTATATGCCTAGAAGTGATATGGCTTGCCAAAAAATAGTGCTGGTCTAACTGGATGTCCACATGTAGAGAAATGCAAATAGTATATATTTATTACTCTGCACAAACTAAAGTCCAATTGGATTAAAGACCTCAACATAAAACCAGACACACTAAATCTGTTAGACCAAAAAGTGAGGAAGAGCCTTGAACTCCTTGGTACATGAGACAACTTCCTAAACAGAACACCAATAGCTCAAGGGCTAAGATAAACAATTAATAAATGGGACATCATGAAACTTAAAAGCTTCTGTAAGGCAAAGGATGCTGTCAAGAGATCAAAAAGACAGCCAACAGACTGGGAGAAGATCTTCAACAACCCTACATATGACAAAGGGCTAATGCCCATAATATATAAACTCAGAAAGTTAGTTAGCACCAAACCAAATAATCCAATTTAAAAAATGGGCTACAGAGCTAAACAGAGCATTCCCAAGATCCAGTGGCCATGAAACACCTAAAGAAATGCTTAAAGTCCTTTCTTATCAAGGAAAATACTCTGAATTTTTATCCTGCACCTACCAGAATGAGCATATACAGGGGGAGGTAATCCCCCTCAGGAACAGACATAGGGGATGGAAATAATGGGAAAATGGGGGAGGGGGAGGGAAGAATGGGAGGATACAAGGGATGGGATAAACATTGAAATGTAACAAGAATAAATTAATAAAAAAAAAAAGAAAAAAAGTTCAAGTGACACACATGCTGGCTAGGTTGTGGAGACGTTGATATACTCCTGCATTGCTGATGGGAGTGCACACTTGTAAAACCACTTTGGAAATGAATCTGGTGCTTTCTCAGAAAATTGGAAATGCCATGCTTTATCAGGGCCAGTGTTGTGGTGCCATCCATTGTAAATCCAGGGCTTCATGTGCCACCTAGTGGTGATAAAAGGTGAGTGACCATATCTCAATGGGCAATGCTTGAGCAGACAGAGAACCTGTTCCAGGACCTGCAGGTGCATATATAAACTCTCATTGCCTCCAGTGGAAAGCAGAGGCTGGGGCGTGGTATTGGATCTCAGCACACTCTTGACAATGGAAGGGGAGAGATGACTTGAGGAATTTTTTTTTCTTTTTGGTTGTTGTTTTCTTCTTCAAATGTTACTGTTGGCTGAGTAGTGCTCCTGGCACAAGATGGCTCTGTCGCAGGTTAATTATAGCATATGTGTTGTAAGACTGCCCATTGAGTGCTGGCCCCACTCCTTATTAACCACTGAAACACAGCGGACTATATGTGTATATGTGTTTTCTGTTTCTTATATTTTTATTTTATATGTTTGGGTGGGTCTTTCTTTCTTCCTTCCTTTCTTTCTTTCTTTCTTTCTTTCTTTTGGGGGTGGACTGTCTGGGTGTCTGTCCCATGAGTACCTGGTTCCTCAGATCCCAGTCAAAGACATTGTCCACTTAGAAATGGAGTTACAGAAGGTTGTGAGCATCCGTGTGTGTGTGCACATGGTGTGTGTGTGTGTTTGTGTGTGTGTGTGGGGTGTGTGTGTTGGTAATCAAATCTAGTTCCTGTGGAACTTAAAACCTGATACCCAGGATATATCTATCTCTCTATCTCTCTATCTCTATCTTTATCACTATCTCTATCTCTATCTATATATATTCTCATAGCCCACGGTGTCCTAGAACTGACTATCTAACTCACAGTACATCTGACTCATGGTGAGATTGATAGGGGGACTGTAGAGTCTCTATTATAAAAGCATTTTGTAGTTTATTCTGTAGGAACACATAAAGAACACAGAGAGAAGAAATGAGCCTGTTACAGAGAGAGATGGGTAAAGTAAAAAGTACCAGGATGTGCTTTCCTATGACAAGACTGACCACCTGAGCAGAGGGGAAAGACTAAACTTTAATATGCCTGACTGTCTGTATCCCTTCCCCACACCATCTGGCATAAGATGAGATGGAAGACAGATCCTTAGGTTGTGAATCCATTGCCTTCTCTGATTGCAGGTTCTCTAAATAAAACAGGGATTAAGTTCTTAAACACTAGATTTTACCTATGTGTGGATAGTGCAGGCCTGATTACAGATGAAGATTTTTTATTAGTTATACCTCCCTTATAGTTAAGAAGTGGTTTTCTGCATCAGGCAACCTGAGAGCAGAAGGCCCACCTTGAACTGGGAAGAACCGTTCCACAGAGTAGACCCCACACTGAGGAAGGACAAAGTGAGCTCAGCACCAACATTTGCCTCTGTCTGCTTCCTGGCTGTAGATGTAACCAGATGCCCATGGTCCTGATGCTATATTGTTTTCACTGTGCTCGGCCATACCCTAGAACTGTGAGTTCAAATAACACCTTCCTTCCTTCTGTCACTTTATCATGCACCATGTCACAGTGATGAGAAGAGTAATGGGTACAGCTTCCAAACTCAAAAGCCTTCCACAGTTTTCTCTTGTGCTTTAATTTCACTGTAAGACCTTCCCAGAACACTAATGTTGAAACATGCTTAACCACTCTTAACTGCACACCATGCTGTGCTACATAGCTTGGGAGTGACTAATACTAATTACGATCATTACAGGAAGACGTCCACTAGAATGGAGTCAGCCAAAGGCTTCTGGGTGAAACCAGGATGTCTTTATGACTAAAGATAACACCATCTGCCTTGAAAGTTGAATAGATCTACAATGTCTACAGCAGTGAACAAATTTTGTTCTGTGAATTGATGTCCTAGCTAATTTTAATTGTCATGTAATTGGGCCATATTCACCCCCAGTAGCCGGCTGCCTCTCTCTCATTCCCTGTTCTCCTCTCAGCCTTTCATCACTTACCTCAATATTACAGGCTCCTGATCTTATGGCATCTAAGGAGATATATACACAGGGCTTGCATGTGTGTAAAAAACCTAAGTTACACATATGAGAGAAAGCTTGACATTTGTCTTTCTGAGGCTGGCTTATTTTGCTTGTATGTTGATGACTGGCTTCATCCATCTTTGACTAAAGTGGTTCTTACTTTATTTATTCTTAACGTCATTCTCTATGAATAAATGACACTCAGATTTGTATGTAATCCACACTTCCTTATCTATTCACCTTTTGATAGGCACCTAGGCTGATTCTATGGACTGGTTTTTGAATTATGTTATGATAAGCATGAATTTGCAAGTATCTCTGTGGGACATTAACTTAGAATTACTGAGTTCTACTGCAGATGTCCAGTCCACCCACAGTATCTAAGGATTCCCCTCTGCTTTCACTGCATAATTTCCAGAATTTTTCTGTTTCTTCCCATTTCAACTGGTGAGAGGTTTAGTATCAATGTGGTTTTAATATTCACTTCCTTGATGTGAGTGTTCAGCTTTGTTTTTCATGTTTATTTGTATTTAATACATTAAAATGCTTTTTTCATTCTTTTGGAATCTTGTGCAATGTGTTTTTGATCATTTTCATCACATTATCGACCTTCTCCCAGTCCCAGTGCTGTCTTCTACCAGCCTAGTGCTGTCTTCCCTGTGTTTTGTGTTCTGTTGTTGTTCCTGATTGGTTGGTTGGTGTTGAATTTTTGAGGTTGTGGTTTGGTTTGGTTATTGTTGGTGATGTTTATGTTGCTGGCAGGTTCATCTATTATTGGTTATGACTACTGATGGGGAAGTGTTATGAATATACATGTTTATTAAATGCAGGCCGACTATTGATCGCAGTACAGAGAAGCGAAGGCCAACTGCATTCCTGAGAGAATAGCATTATCTTCTGGCTTCTAGTTCCCCATCAACAGCATATCTGGAAGATTATATTTGCTTCTGTATAGATAAGATAGAAATACAGGAAGAATTTTGAGGATATGGAAAGAGAAAGACTGTCCTCTTCCTGGAGTTTTTGGAACCTCTCCAGCTGAGGATGAAGGGCTTCAACGCGATTTGCAGCATTTGATGTGAGGGGCACTAGCATAAGGACACAATTCCATTCACGCCTTATGTTAAAGTAGCAGCAACCAAGCTCAGGGCCTGAAATTCATGACTTTGATTTGGTCCTCATCCATTCTTTTCCTGGACACTTTCTTGAGATCTCAGACAAGGATAATTATAAAAAATATTTCCTACCAGAATGTGTCTGAACACAAACTTCCCATAGGAGTGGAGGTGTTAGAATTTGGGTCATTGAAATAAGTATGCTGGGGCTGGAGAGATGGCTCAGAAGTTAAGAGCACTGACTGTTCTTCCAGAGTTCCTGAGTTCAAATTCCCAAAACCACATGGTAGCTTACAACCATCTATGAGATATGATGCCCTCTTCTGGCATGCAGGTGTATAGTTAGGAGGAACATTATATACATAATAAATAAATCTTTACCCCTCCCCCGTAGACTTATGTGTTTGAGTGTTTGGCCGATGGGGAATGGCACTATTACAAGGTTGTTGTCATAAGTCCTGTGGATGGAATGTGCCACTGTAGAGGCAGGCTTATGTTCAAGCCATGCAACAGCCAGTGGGACATTCTCCTTGCTGCCTGTGGATCAAGATATAGAACTCTCAGCTCCTTCTCCGGCACCATGTCTGCCTGGCCACTTCCATGCTTCCCAGCATGATGATAGTGGACTAGACCTCTAAAACTGTAGGTCAACTCCAATTAAATGTTTTCATAGAAGACTTGCCTTGGTTATGGTGTCTCTATACAGCAATGAGACCCTAAGTAAGAAAGTGAGCAAAGAAACTCTTCCATTGGATTCTGCTTCAATAAAAACATATCGCAATAGGACCATGGACCACATATGTCCCAGCCATATGAACAAATATTTGTCTTTGTTGGAGACCTTTCTTTTAATCACGTAAGCTGTCTACAGTACTGGTATATAACCCCTATTTCCCATTTCATGATGAAGCAAACGTGCACTTAAGTTAATAACCCATCTGCCACTCAAGATGAGACACAGCCTCATCCTGACCTTCAACTCCCCACTCTACCTAGTCTTGGCCCCTTTCTCCTCTGTGTGTGTACTCTCTACTTTCTAGTAATTTCATAAATCTACACATTTACTGTTGCTTTTCTGTGTCTTGTTCAATTCTCTGACCCCAAAACAAAGAACTTTGGAATCACATCATAGAACCCCAACATCTCCTCTGGAACCTAAGGTTATGAAAAACAACTAGAGCATAGGAAATTGAAAAATATTGGAATGGAGTGCAATTTAGAATAATTTTTGAACAGTTTTGTTCTGAAAATTGCACACTGGGCAGTGTATCTGCACAATTTTTTTTTTTAATTTTCTCACTCCTACTTCTTCCCTGTCCTCCTTCACCCGTTTCCTCCTTTCTCTAAAATGCATTAAAGGTATCATTGTGAGTAACTGAAGTTCTTTAGGTGTGTTACAAGGCTGGCCTCCAGCTCACAGAGAGCTGATTATTTCTGCCTCCTGGACACTGAGCTTAAAGGTGTTTAGCATCATGCCTTGGTTGAAAAAACTTTAAAAATGAGAAGGGTATCTTAATTAGGGTTACTATTCCTAAGATGAACTGCTAGGACCAAAAGCATCCTGGAGAGGAAAGGGTTTATTTTTCCCATAGTTCCATGTAACAGTACATCACCAAAAGCAAGGAGGGCAGGAACTCACAGAGGGCAGAACCCTGTAGACAGGAGCTAATGCAGAGGCCTTGGAAGAGGGGTGCTTCATACTGATTGCTTCCGGTGGCTTGTTTTGCCTGCTCTCTTATAGTCCTCAAGACCACCAGCCCAGGGACGGCAGCACCTCCAATGGCCTGGGCCTTCCTCCCCTGATCCCTGATAGAGATGACATTTACAATAGCTCTGGTTAATGAATAAGCTTTTAGTAAGCAAATAAGCTTTTGGAGGAGGGCTGTGAATGTCCGTCTCATTTGGAAATCCATCTAGAAAATAAGATACTGTGGCTGTTAGTCAGACTTTTCATCAGGAGACCCGATGGACTCTTCACTCTGTTGCATTCTCCATTTCTTCATGCTTGCTCTCTGCACACAGGAATCAGGTAAGTGTATTTTCTTTTATAGATGTTTACCTGGATGTGTGTAGTAAACAAATCCTCGGTCACAGGACACTTACTTTTACCCCAGCAGTTAAAGAGGAATGAACACTAGGTCCTGTGTGTTCATCATACACCTACCTAACCACACAGCTAGCAAATCACTTAATGTGAGCGTTTTGAAACAGGGACTAAAGAAAATGAGAAAATGGTGAGAATGAAGGAAGCACACAACTTTTGATGCATGTACAACTTGCTCAAATTTAATGCCCTCCTCTTTCTCTGCTGTATGGAACCATAAAATTAGCAGACCAGCTAGCGAGGCACAAAGGCCCTCTTCACAGCTTCTCTTTTCTCTGAATTATGCCCTGTGTTCACAGTCAACCACATACATACCTTTTAATGTTGAGATTGGCTTGTTTTGAGCCTTTTCTTGGTCTCTATGGCTTTTTATTAAATGGACAAGCCTGTAAATAATCCATGAATCCATGCATTAACTTGGCTTCATATCATTAGCCGTTCGAAAATCTCTTCCCCTATCATAGTAAAGCTAAGCATCCTCCAGAGACCTCCTGTTCAAAGGAACTCTGGATGGGTGGATCACAGGATTCTATAAGGACCACTTCATACACATTTTATTTGGAAAATGCCAGAGTTGTACTTCCTTCCGGTAGAAATAAGGAACTGAGGACAAAAAAGCCCCAATATAGATCTCCTCCTGTTTTTTTTTTTTTTTTTTTTTTTTTTTTTTTTTTTTTTTTTGGTGCTTTTCATATAGAAGAATTGAGAAATATACAAGTCTGTTAGTGGGCATTTTTAAAAATCAGTAATATTCTTGTAAATGGATAATTATATAGTACAACAAAGTAAGATTCATAATCCCACTTCTAAGACTGCAAGTCTAACTGTAAAGAATTTTTTGGGAAGCTAGGTGTGGTGATGCACACATGTAATCCCAGCAATTAGGAGTCAGAGGCAGGGGCAGAGACAAGAGGAACTCTGTGAGTTCAAAGCCAACCTGACCTGCAAAGCATGTTCCAGGTCAGCTATGTCTACATAGTGAGCTCCTGCTCCAAAACCCAAAACCCAAAGCAAAATACAGGAAGAAGGGCATTTAACTTGAATTTACTTTAGACAGAACATTGAATTTTTTCATAAAGAAATAATTGGTAAGCTTTAGACCGAGGGATGAGAACCAAGAAACAGACACGAGCATCTACACACATTCACTAAATGCTTTAAATTAATTAATTAATTCACTTTACACTGTAGTTCCCTCCTTTTTTCCTCTCAGTCCCATCCTCCCTCTTCCCCCTCCCTACTCCCTTACTCCTCAGAAAAGAGGATTCCTTCCCCCAGCATGCCAAGTCACACCAGGACTGACCACATCCTCTTCCACCGTGGCCTGGTGAGGCAGTCCCACCAGGGTTAAGTAATAAAAAAGCAGGCAACTCAGTCCATGTCTGAGGTAGTCTTCACTCTCCGCATCAGGAGACTACATGAAGTCCTAGCTGCCCGTCGGCTGCGTCTGTGTAGGGGGCCTGGGTCCAGTCCATACATGGTCCTTGGTTGGTGCCTCAGTCTCCACAAGGCCCCTGGGCCCTGGTTAGCTGGCTCTGCTGGTCTTCTTGTGTAGCTCCGTTGCCCTACAGGTCCTTCTATCCTTCTCCCCCAACTCTTCCCCAAGGCTCCCTGTGCTCTGCCTGATGTTTGGTTGTGAGTGTCAGCATCTGTTTTGAGCCTCTGTGACAAGCTTGAGACCTACAACAGGGTAGGATCTTGGGAGGATAAGGGGGTGACTCTAGCTGAGACTCCTGGAAGCAGAGGTCATGGAGGCTGAAGTGGCCACTCTCTGACAACACAGGACAACTATTGGAGGCAGGAGAGCTCCACCCCACTCACAATACCTTTGATCCCACATGTACAAAATGTGCAGGGATTAATATAGAGCAGAGATTGAGGGAATGTCCAATCAGTGCCTGGCTCCACCCTTAGGAGTGAGCCAGCCTCTGACACTATTAACAATACTCTGGCATACTTGCAGATAGGAATCTATCAGTTATCTTCTGACAGGCTTTACCCTGCAGCCCTTTGAAACAGATGCTGAGACTCATAGCCCACCATTAGGCAAAGTATAGGAAGTCTAGTAATATATTTATTTTTGAAGTTAAGAAATACTGTGGATTTATCACTCTTACTTAACTTCCTCTCAATACATATTTGGCTCAGTTCTGGGCCACTCTGTCTATTTTATATACTTAGGATTTTTTTGTTCAAGAGCTACATTTTAACTTCTATAGACTTATTGAATGCTTTGATATTTGTCTAATAAATATTCACAAAAAGCACTTAATTATTTTAGAATTTCTAGACAGAAGTTTTTCTCTGTTGCAACTTATTCAAATTCTGTAGATTTCAGTAGCATTTGTATTTTTCTGTGTAGACCCAGGTTTCCTAAGTTTATAAATTTCCTTGATAGTTTATAAATTTTTGCCAATTTAAAATCTTCAGAAAATTCATATACAGAGGGCCTAGAGCAGTGTTTCTCAACCTGTGAGTCACACCCTTTTGGGGGGTTGTAGACCAGACATCCTACACATTATGTTTTAACATGATGATTCATAATAGTACCAAAATTACAGTTAAGTAGCAACGAAATAAAGTTATACCTGGGCCTCACCACAGCATGAGGAACTGTATTAAAGGGTTGGAGCATTAGAAAGATTGAGAACAGATGATTTAGATTTAGAGTCTGATTTAGAGTCTCTGCAAAGGATTTACAGTCTGTCTGGTAAGTACATTTCTTTCTATATAATGTAAGACAAGCATGTAATGCCAGGCACAGTGGTGCATGCTTGTAATCCGAGCACTCAGAGAGGCAGATGCAGGCAGATCTCTGTCAGTTTGAGGCCAGCTTTGTCTACAAAGTGTGCAAAGGACATTCAACGATACACAGAGAAACCATGTATCAAAAATCCAGATCTAAACCAAACCAAATCAAATCAAGACAAGCATGTAACTCGCTTTTATATTCTTAATTTTTGTGCAATTGGTTATAAAATTATTTCTTTGAAAAAGACATAATGAACTATGATTACAACTGTGCCTATATTAAATTCCTCTTGTTTTATAATAGTATTTGCTTTCTATATCTGGCTACATAGTTTTCTGTGTAGAGGTACTCACATTTTTTACATTTTTGATAATATTATTTGAATAAAAATATGCCGTCTGGGAAAAAATCACAAACTATTTCCTAGCTATCTGTTTTCTGAAGTTTCTTTTTAATGGTCACTTCTATTAATTTAATGTAAAGCACAGACCCTCCCACTTACAAATATAAAAGATGAGGTATAGAACTGAAAAGATGAGAGTGATGTGATTGACATCATCACCAAAAATGGTAGACATCCATAGCTGAATCAGCTTTGTACTTAGGATTCCAAACAAGAAGCTTTCGAAAATATGTGAGCAGGCTGTAGTCATGATATTATAGGCTACAAGAAAAGAGAGAAATGAAAACTGTTAATAGGACTCACCTGGTTTTGTATTAAATGATGCTCTAAGCAACTTTTCTTTTTGCCATTTTGCTATGGCTGGGTTAATTTACATCAGCCATCACTGTTGTGCCTTGTTTTCACATGATTACCAACATTTGTTAAGTCTTTTATTTTTAATTAATTGTTTTCTAAGTATATAAGCATAACTTGCACAGTCTGGGTAATGTTACTTATATGGAGGGAATGGAGGGAGAACGAGGAAATGATATAATTATAATATAATCTCAAAAGTAAAAGAAATAAGTTTTAAAATTATTATTTTATGCCAAAATATGTTTTAGTTACATATAAGTCTATGCACCATGTGTATGCCTGGTGCAGCAGGAGGTCAGAAGAGAGTGTTGGATCTCCTGAAACTAGAGTTAAAAATGGTAGTGAGCAAACATGTGAGTGCTAGGAATAAAGCCTAGGTCCTCTGGAAAACAGGCAGTATTCTTAACCATAGAGACATCTCTCCAGTCCCAAGCCCTGTATGTCTTTATTTTCATAAATATCATTTATATTATTTCTTTTACTTTTGAGGTTAAAATTACATCATTTCTCCTCTTTTCTCCCACCAGACCCTCCATACAAGGTTTATTGCCTGTATTGTTTGTATTTCCATAAAATATGATGACATTAATGGCTATTTTTATATGCCTAGTGTTATCTGTATGTCTTCCTCAGAGAAATGTTTGCTCAGCTCTGTCTTAGTCATTGTTCTATTTCTGTGAAGAGACCAAGGCAACTTATAAAAGAAATCATTTAATTGGGTCTGCTTATACCTTACACTTTCAGAAATTAGTTCATAGCCATCGTGGAGGGGAGTATGGTGGCAGGCAGGCAGGCTGGAGCAGTAGCTCAGAGACTTACAGGGAGGAGAGAGAGAGAGAGAGAGAGAGAGAGAGAGAGAGAGAGAGAGAGAGAGAGAGAGAGAGAGAGAGAGAGAGAGAGATCTTGGCATGGGGTTTGAAACCTCAAAGCCTACTCCCAGTGACACACCTCCTACAACAAAGCTATACCTCCTAACCCTTCCAAAACTGCCCACTGACTGGGACTAAGCATTCAAATATATAAACCCATGGGGCCCATGCTCATTCAACTACCACAAACTCCTCTGCTTTTTAAAGTCATCTTCACCATCACCACCATCATCATCCTCACCATCACCCTCGCCATCACCACTGTTTATGTGCATATACACATGCTGTAGCATGTACATGGAGGTCAGAGGATAACTTTGTGAGGTCAGTTCTTTCCTTCCCCACTCTTCTGTGGTTTTTAGGGATCAAATTGAGGTCAGTAGGCTGTGTATCAAGTTCCTTTACTCACTGAGCCATGCCTCCATCTCTGATCTTTTAAAATCGGAAACATACACTACCAAGATATGGAGAAAACCTTAATGTCCACCAGTAGGTGGGTGGATAAAGAACATTTGGTATATACCTACATAGGAATAATATTCAGCCTTTAAAAAGAAAAAAATCCTGTCATCATCACCAATACAGTTTTACTTGGAACTATTACGCTTAGTGAAAAAAGCCAGGCACAGAAGGACAAATATCAAAATACCACACAATCATATATGTATGTTATATAATACATATTACATAAATTTATACATACACACACATTCAGAATCTAATAAAATTGAACTCATAAAAGTAGAGAGAAAGATTATGGAAGCTGTGGGCTGGGTTGATGTAAGAGGAGAGATTAGTGTATTTTTTGTTAAAGGATACAATTACATACCAGTAATTGATACGCATACCAGTGTGCATGCAGTGACACACATCTACGTTAATGTTAACACTAGAGGTCACGTTTGGGTAGATAGTGAACTTTTGGAGATAAAGGAATATTGTCAAAGAATATTATATAGGAAGTCTTAGCCTCATGGAGCAATTATTCTAGATCTTATGTAATATGGCTTGGATTAGTTAAAAAAAATGCTTCTGAGTCAGTTATGACTTAGACCGAATGTCCCACATGGGCATATTTTGAACAGTTTGCTCAGATAATTTGTGGCACTGTTCTGGGTGCTGCAGGCCTTTTGGAGGTGGAGTCTCATTGGCTGAAGTAAGCCACTTGAGGTAACTCTGGCTCCTGTCCTGTTCTCTGGTCCCTTTCTTCATCACTTGCAGCAAGCTCCCGTCACTGCAGATCACATCAGTCCCCTATGTTTTCCCGTTATGATGGACTGCAATCTTCTGCAACCACAAATCAAAATCAGTATTTTCCCACATACATTGTTTCGGTAAGGCGTTTCGGCTCTCTGCCAAGGCAAGTCATATTTTGTGGGCCTGTCAAATTCATTAATTCCTTATATTGGACGATCTTACTTGTGATATTTTCCTGAAAGCAGTTCTTCATCATATATATTTATATATAGTTCTTTGTGTTTCTCTGATTCCTTAAGTTCTAAAGACAGTTTTTCTTCTATTTTATTATTAATCGTTGAGTTTTTCTTTTGCTTGCCCATTTCTTCATTTGTTTTGAGACAGTTTTATTATTAAAATGCAGGCCTCAATGATAAATAATTTCTCAGTTCAGAAGAAGGTTATGCCTTGCTTAGTCATATGTTAAATATTAGGGACATGAATTCTTGATTCTGGTGGACTTCTGTGTGTGGTTTTCTGCTTTGTTGAAATTGTCTGCAGAAAAGAATTTATATTCCAGTGTAAAATTCTCCATGTTTAATCTACTCCACCTATCTAAAATGGCTATGTAGTATCATATTGAAAATGAATAGTAAAAAATAGACAGAACTGTATCTGTGCAGTCAAAAGTAAAGCCACCATGCCTTGCTGAAAGACACGCACTTTCCTAATTATATCCAAGGAAGAAGAAATTGCTATCTAGAATCTTACTTTTCGCTCAGTGGCAATTAGAAAGCATCTTATAGAGTAGATCTGAATATCAATTAAGCTGTAGAAAGTCAAAGAAAAGCTTTACAAATTAAAGCCCCAGGATGGCACTGCAGTGTAGCCAGAGAAATAATATTTCTGGTTTGTGTTTTTCAGGTCATTGCTTAATTTGGAGGACAACAGCAATTATATTCATCATTTTGTTTGTCATTTCATGTATCATCAATATTGCTCTCTATTTTTATTTCCAAAAGAAAAGGTAAGGTATAAACTAATGTGATTTGACAGAAACAATAGGTACCATAGAACTATCTGAGAATATAGTTTTTTTAAATACTCTGAAGGTCTGAAAAAAATCTACCCTGAAGAGAGTAGTGAAGGAACACCCTTTTCCATGTGATGGACAATCTCTGACATCAGACAGTTATAAAAGTAGAACACTGACAAAACATTTTTATGGTGAATTGAGCTTAAATTTTTTAAAAAGAAATTTATATTTATTTTTTTGTGTGTATCTGTGCTTTGATTGTGTGTGCCTATTCCCCACATGTGTGTCTGGTGGCTATGGAGGCATGAAGAGAGTACTAAAACTCAAGTTACAGGCAGTTATGAAACCTCCATAAAGGTGCAGGGAATAGAATAAGCAACAAATGCTCTGAACTGCTAAGTCATCTCTTCACCCCAAGTTCAAGACTCTTATTGGTACAGATTTTCACAGGAGACAGCATAGAGCCAAGAGCAATGAGTAGGGGGAATACCCGAGTGATAAAAAAGAAAAACAAACGCTGAAAATGGAAGCCTGAGGTAGGTCCAACTGAGGCATAAGGTGAAACAGAGACCTTATTTTATAGCATTAATATAATAAAATACTCACCCATTTGTCCAGCTCCCCTGGTGGACAGCAATTCATGATGGGAAATAAATGTAAAGAGGAAATTATTAGGCAGTGACAATAAAAACTGTAGACATAATTGGAGGCATAGCATGTGATTTGTTTTATTGTCACAAATATTATTTAAATTTATAAAACCCAGTAAAGTTTTTGTGTTGCACCATCTCAATCCAAGGAAATGTTTAAGACAAGGAAGCTTGAGAATCTGGTCTATATTCTAGAATGCTCTTCCACTGGGATGTGGGAGAGATGCCTGAGAAGGCAGAACGAAGGGGCGTTTTGAAGAGACAGCTACACTAGTCTGGATGACAAATGATAACTCTCTATATGGAAGAAGTAGAAAAACAGAGGGAGAGGGATTAAGGTTATATTTGGAACAGGAAGATTTCCTGAGTGACAAGTGTAGAGAAAGAGAGGAAAGACTTATCTTACTCACAGTAAGCATTTTAGCATTAAAGGAAACTTGTGCAAAATGTGCAAGAACAGAGGAAGAATGAGATTTGAAGGGAGCATTTAAAATTCTTTTTAAATGCTGTAATTTTTAAATGTCTCTTTTATACCCCCGGGGTTATGTTAATTAAATAGCTACATGTATGAGTTTATGGTTTTGGAGCAGAGGATTGTTTTTTACTGTAGATGATAATGGTATCTATGGAGATAGTTAATAAACTATTGCTCTCACTACTTTAAAGTAAAAACAATAGGCAAGTTCTAGTATTTTGGTGAATTGCTCAAGAGAATTTGTGTATGAATTTCTCAAATTTTAACTGACATCCTGCTCATACAATGTGTTGCCATGAGTGGAAGGTTTGGTCGGTGTCCTGCTTATTTCTGTAACAGTATCATGGTATCTCTAGGTCAGAGAACATCCGTGGACTATCATCAAAAAAGATGTGTATCCCGCCATCAACACTGCTGTGCACACTACCATCAGAGTCTGACTACTTAATAAGCCAACATCATAAGACAGTGAGAATTTCAAGTATGCAATATGATTTCTGTCACTAGATATGTGTTATGATGTAACAGTCCAAATTAAATCATGCATTGGCTATCAGCAATTATCATTTTTGAAATAAGTGGAGACAAATATTTGCTTTGATATATAATCCTATTCCAGGAAGAGTAAATTCAAGTAATGTCTTATTAATATTAATGTCTTTATGTTTTGAAATTTAAATTGGATTTATTGAACTGATACATAAAAATTATAGATGTTTCTGGAGTACCATGTATGTTTTGATAAAAGATTAAATATATCTATTTCCTCAGACTTTTTTTTAATGTCTAAAACCTTTCAAGTCTTTTCTACTAGGTTTTAAAAATACACAGCAGTGGTGGCCCATACCTTTAATTCCTACCATCAGGAATCAGAGTCAGAGGGATCTCTATGAGTTCAAGGACAACCTGGCTTGTAAATAGAACTCAAAGAAAGTCCCAGCTATACAGAGAAACTCTGTTTCAAAAAAATCTATGGGCCCTGAGCTGCATGCTGTCTCAGAGCTCCATTGTCTGGCCATTTTCAGGCAAATTGATGAAACTAGAAAATATCATCCTGAGTGAGGTAAACTAGATTCAGAAAGACATGCATGGTATGTACTCACTTATAAGTAGATATTAGCCATAAGGTACAGGATAATCACTGAAGAAATACAAAGAATCATAAGATCCTACTTTGAAGGCATATACGCCACAAAATTTGAAAATCTAAGGGAAATGGATGATTTTTCTTGATCAATTTCACTTGCCAAAATTGAGTGAAGAACAGATAAACAAGCTAAATAGTCTCTTTGATAGGCTCACAACCAAAAAAGCCCAGGGCCAGATGGTTTCAGTGCAGAATTCTACCAGACCTTCAAGGGTGAGCTAATACCGATACTCTTCAAGCTACTCCAAAAGAGAGAAATGAATGGAACATTACCAAATTCATTCTATGAGCCCATAGTCACATTGATACCTAAACCTCACAAAGACTCAACAAAGAAAGAGAATTTCAGACCAATTTCTCTTATGAACATTGATGCAAAAATCTCAATAAAATACTTGCAAAAGTAATACAAGAACACATCAAAGATATCATTCATCATGACCAAGTAGGCTTCATTCCAGGCATGCAAGGATGGTTTCATATATGGAAATTCATCAATGTAATCCATCATATAAACAAACTGAAAATAAAAAACCACATGATCATCTCCTTAGATGCAGAGAAAGCATTTGATAAAATCCAACATCCATTCATGTTTAAAGTTTCAGAGAGATCGGGGATACAAGGCACTTTCCTCAACATAATAAAGGCTATATACAGCAAGCCAATAGCCAAAATCAAAGTAAATGGTGAGATACTCAAAGAAATTCCTCTAAAATCGGGAACAAGACAAGGCTGCTCACTCTCTCCATATATCTTCAATATAGTACTCGAAGTTCTAGCCAGAGCAATAAGACAACAAAAGGAGATCAAGGGTATCCAAATGGGAAAGGAGGAAGTCAAATTATCCCTATTTGCAGATGATATGATAGTGTCTACAAGTGAACCTCAAAATTCCACCAGAGAATTCCTACAGCTGATAAACACCGTCAGCAAATTGGCTGGATACAAAAAAGTCTGTAGCCTTCCTATACACAAATGACAAGCTGGTAGAGGAATAAATTAGGAAAACCACACCCTTCACATTAGCCACAAGCAATATAAAATATTTAGGAGTTACTCTAACTAAGCAAGTGAAGGACTTGTTTGGAAAAAATTTCAAAACTCTGAAGAAAGAGATTGAAGATGGCATGAGAAGATGGAATGATCGTCCTTGCTCATGGATCGGGAGAATTAACATAGTAAAAATGGCCATCTTACCAAAAGCAATCTACAGATTCAATGCAATCCCTATCAAAATACCTACACAGTCTTTTAAAGACATTGAAAGTTCAATTCTGAACTTCATATGGAAAAACAAAAAACCGAGAATAGCTAAAACAATCTTGTACAATAAAAGATCCTCCAGAGAAATCTCCATACCTGATCTCAAACTGTACTATAAAGCAATAGTAATTAAAACAGCATGATACTGGCACAGCAACAGGCTGGTTGATCAGTGGAATGGAATTGAAGACCCAGACATGAATCCACACACATATGGTCACTTGACTTTTGACAAAGAAGCTAAATCCATTCAATGGAAAAAGGATAGCATCTTCAACAAATGGTGCTGGTCTAACTGGAGGTCTATGTGTAACAAAATGAAACTGGACCCATATTTGTCACCTTGCACAAAACTCAAATCCAAGTGGATTAAAGACCTCAACATAAAACGAAAGACACTAAGTCACTTAGAGGAAAAAGTGGGGAAGTGCCTGGAACATATTGGCACAGGAGACAACTTCCTGAACAGAACACCAACGGCCCAGGCCTTAATGTCAAACCATTAAAAATGGGACCTCATGAGGCTGAGAAGCTTCTGTAGGGCAGGAGACACTGTCAAGAGAACAAAGTGACAGCCTACAGACTGGGAAAAGATCTTCACCAACTCTACATCTGACAAAGGTCTAATATCCAAAATACATAAAGAACTCAAGAAATTAAACGCACCAAACCAAATAACCCAATTGAGAAATGGGGCTTGGAACTAAACAGAGAATTCTCAACAGAGAATACCAAATGGCTGAGAAACACTTAAAGAAATGCTCCACCTCCTTAGTCATCAGGGAAATGAAAATCAGAACAACTCTGAGATTCCATCTTACACCCATCAGAACTGCTAAGATCAAAATTTCTAGGGAAACCACCTGCTGGCGAGGATGTGGAGAGAGAAGAACACTCCTTCATTGTTGGTGGGAATGCAAACTAGTACAGCCACTTTGGAAATCTATCTGGCACTATCTCAGAACACTGAGAATAGGGTTTCCTCAAGACCCAGCTATTCCACTCCTTGGTATATACCCAGAATTTGCTCCAGCACACAAGAACACTTGTTCAACCATGTTCATAGCAGCCTTATTCATAATAGCCTGATCATGGAAACAGCCTAACTGTCCCTCAGTTGAAGAATGGATAAAGAAGCTGTGGTACATATACACTATGGAATCCTACTCAGTTATTAAAAACAAGGAATTTCCGAAATTTGTGGACAAATGGATTGAACTAGAAATGAACATAATGAGTGAGTTAACTCAGAAGCAGGAAGAGTCAAATGGTATATACTCATTTATATCTGGACACTAGCCCAAGGGGCATGTCCCATGAAAGTCTTCACTTATCAAGAAAATGGGACAGAGGGGAGGACATCCTATTGGGACTCTAGGTGAGAGATACATGGGAGAATGGCAAAGTAGAAGGATCCAGAGGGTCCTAGAAACCTACAAGAAGAACATTATGTTACGAAGGTTTGGGCCCAGGGGTCCTGCTCAAACTATGGCACCAGCCAAGGACAATACAGGCTGTAAATTTCAAACCCCTACCCAGGTCTAGTCAATGGACAGGACATTCTCCACAGTTGAGTGGAGAGTGGGGTCTGACTTTCACAGGAACTCTGGTGCCTGATATTTGACCACATCCCCTGCATGGGAGACCTGGTGTCACCCAGAGGAAGGATAGCAGGCTACCAAGAAGAGACTTGATATCCTGTGAGCATATATAGGGGGAGGAGACATGGGAGTTAATCAAACCCTGACACCATCAGGATACTCTGCTTTGTTTACAGACAGGAACCATACTTACCTGCATTCAGAGAGGCCCCACCCAGCAGCTGAGACTCATGGCAAAACTTTAGGTGGAGCTCATGGAGTCCTGTGGAAGAACAGTTTTGGGGGTGGGCGGGTTGGGGGCATATTGGATGGGGAAGGATAAAAGACCTCCAAGGGTACAAGAATACAAGCAGAAGATCAGCAGATCCAACTAACCTAGACCCATGGGGGCTTTAAGTGATGGAAGTACCAACCAAAGTGCATGCAGGGACTGGACCTCGGCCCCTACACATATATAACAAATGGATAGTTTGATTTTCATTTGGGTCCCCAAATAAGTTGAGTGAGTTCTGTCTTTGACATGGACTTTCTTGTATGCTTTCAATCACTTTGCCCTAATGGGGCTGGCTTGCCTGTTCTCATGAGACTTGATGTGCTGTGGTGGGTTGATGGGGTGCTCCCCATTTCTGACAACAAAGGGAGGGGTAGAGGAGAAGAGGGGAGAAGGGCGCAACTGGAAGGGTAGGAGTGAGTAGCCTACAATCCAGTTGTAAAGTGAATGTATAAATTAAAAAAATCATTCTCTATATAGAGAACATTAACATTTTAATTGGGTTATTTATTTTTTGATATCTAGGGTCTTATATATTTTTGATGCTGCTCCTCTATCTGGTAGTGTAGTCAGACAAAAAAAAAAAAAAAACCCAAAAAACAAAACAAAACAAAACAAAAACCTTTCCCCTCTGTGTTCTGTCAGTTTGTCTAAATAAAAGTGTTCTTTGTTGTGAAGAAGCTTCAATGTTTAGTGAGGTCTCATTTATAAATGGTTGGGCTTACCACCTTTGGTTGTGGTGTTCTGTTCAGGCTACTGTCTGTGCAAATGAATTCAAGGATATTCCCCATTATGGAGCCTTAGCCCCTATGTGCTAAAATCTTTATACCTTAAGGTATTCTGATCACAACCAAAAGACAAATGTACACACCAACCTAGCCACAAACCTTTTGCAATGGTCTACTGCTTACATGATATGCTAGGGCAATGCTGGCTCAAAGCTAGTGTGAGTAACCAACCAATAACTGATTTGACTTAAGGCTTAATCCATGAGATGAAATCCACATTGGCCACTGCTTGGGTGACCAGGAAACTGAGTTTAGACAGCTCAGGGTCCTAGGATAGAATAAAAACAAATTGTAGTTTAAAAAAGTGGGAGGGGTAGAATTGATAAAATGACTCCTAATGATATTCTGGTGTTCTCATAGACCAGTGTCTTGTGCAGCCATCATCAAAGGAGCATTCTCCTGCAAGATGGGAGCAAATATAGAGGCTCACAGTCCTTACGTAGAGACTGAGAAATCTTGGAACATTCAGCTTTAACTCTCCATCAAATCCCTTCCCATGTCCTCTGCACAAATATTATAGTTTCCAGTTTAGTGTATTCACAGGATTCCTGAGGGTACAGATTTGTTGGTCTCTGTTTCTTGTGCCTTCTCTTGGCCTCGTTTCCTTTTGTTGATTTGTCTTTGGTTACCAATGTGATCATTTGTCTTATTTTTGCAGTTTGAAAAATTGAATGAATGATAGAATGAATGAGTGAAAACCTAGACAACAGGGTAAAGGTTAACAACTGAACTGTCATTTATAGCTGCTGGAAGAAGGAAAAGCAGTTTTCTCCAACAGCGAGTGAAAGCAGGTATATCAGCAACTTTAGTAGAGGCCTCACATCCAAGAGTAGCTGACCAGGCGTTAATGGACTTTAAAGATGTTTTTGGTATGGTTTGATTTGGTAACAATCTGTTGGAGTTTTTAATCTGTTTTCTTTTCTTTCTTTCTTCTTCTTCTTCTTCTTTTTTTTTTTTTTTTTTTTTCTTGTTTGGGAGTTTAGTTGTTGTATTGGAATTTTTATTTTGTTCCTTTTTTAAAAAAATGTAAAATTTGGTGTGTAGGAATAAGGAGAAAATCTGGAAGAAAATGGAAGAAGGGAAGAATAGGATCAAGCCATATTTAAATTTAAAAATTGTGTTATACATTAAAATTCTAAGAAAAAAGAATAATATTAGAAAACAGGGAAATAACTGTTCATATAAGTATATTTTATTTTAGAACAAATCAAATTGGGTACTTGTGACCTGTAACAGTGTAAAAGATACTTTTAACTTAGAAAATCTTTAAAATAATACACTAAGGTGAAACTTTCATAACACACCAAAACTGAATTCCGTATTCTTCGAAAGTTTGAATATATTAATTTTGCGGGACAGGAGTGATGGCGCAGCAATTAAGAGCACTTTGGACTCTTCCAGCAGACTCAGATTTGATTCCCAGCACCCAAATGGAGGCCCACAACCCAGGAGATACAATGCCCTTTTCTGGTTTCTATACACTACCAGAATTTACATGATACATAGACATACATGAAGTTAAAACACTCATACATAATACATGTATATTTACACATACATGTGTACATATGGATATACACATATATACACATATAATATATAAATATATATGTGTAATATTTTGCTTCTGACTCTGTCTTCTGCTGTCTGAATCTGTTTGATTCTTTTTCCTTTGTCAGAGCCTCTACTCACAGCTCTTTTGAAGGGCTTCGATTCATTTTTTATTTCCTTCACTATCATCAAGACCCTCAGAAGGTCTTGGCTCATTTCCTGGAGGACTGCTGCATAACCTCATACCTGTGCCCGTGCCCCTTGTCATCCTGCTTGCGTTAGGCTGCTGTAGCTTCCCATCGCCTTTAATCCCAGGACATGGTGGCACCAAGAGACACCCTAAAGTACGCCCTTGAGACATACTCTTTCTAATCAGCACTGTGGAGAACCAATCCAATTTATCTATGGCAATTGGGATCAATCACTCTTAAAATTATTATCCTTTTTTTTAGCCTGCTAGTTTAAGGACATCAGAAGGCCAAAGTAGCTAAGAGTACTTATGAGCTTCCAGTTTAATGGAATGTTTGTTGTGGCCCTTGGCAGGAGCACTCCATTCTCTGGAACCAAAACTTCAGAACCAGCAAAACCTAAGGTCACAGAAACAGGAAGGAAAAATTTTCCTACTGGATCATGGTGACAGTGAATGTAACTATTCCTTTTTCCATGCCTTGATTTATGCACCTGTGGGTCCTAATCATGGGAGAAACTGTACATTTTATTGGATGCTGGTTGAAAGCATATCCTGCCTTTTGAACAGCTCTGCTACAGAAGTCCATGTGGCTGCCTCCTATTTGCTATGGAACTGTGTCTTCAGAGGGCCTCCATGATTTTTTTTTATCAGTACAACTGCTTCAGGGTGGTTGTCAGCATGGTAAGCCAGTGGATTCCATGATCATGGGCCCAGGTAGCACTTCTCCTGCTGTGAAGTGAGTTTCTTGGTTAGAAGCAATACTATGTGGAATACCATGACTGTGGATAGGGCATTCTCTCAGTGTATGGATGGTAGTGTTGGCAGAAGCATTATATACAAGGAAACCAAATCTATATCCAGGATGAGTATTTACTTCAGTAGGAACAAGGCATGGCCCTTTCTGTGGAGGAAATTCTCCAATGTCATCGACCTGGCAACAGGTCACTGGCTGGTCACTCCAAAGAATGCTGCAAATCTCAGGCTCAGTACTGGTCCCTGCTGTTGGCAGACCTGGCACTCAGCAGCAGCTGTAGACAAGTCAGCATTGGTGAATGGCCGTCTGTGTTGTCAAGCTTATTTATAGCCCTCATCTCTGCCACCATGGTAACTTTGCTCAGTGACCCTTTGGGCAGTGACAGGGGTGCTTCTGGAAAGAGAGCGGCTCTCCACAGAACAGACCACCCTATCTGCTTGATTATTGAAAATCTCTGCGCAAGTCACCTTTTGATGAACATTCTCATGAGACCCGAGTGTCTTTGCATCCTCTGTCCATTTGCAGAGATCTACCCACCTATTCCTTCCCAGATGTCGTTCTCACCAGTTTCCCAGTCATGCTCTTTCCAATCCCTGACCAATCAGCAATGCATTGGTTACAGCCCCTATTTCAGTGAGTAATCACACATCAGGCCATTTATTCTTCTCAACAAAATATGTGACCATGTGTACTGCTTGAAATTCTGCCTACTCTGAAAATTTCCCTACACCAGTTTTTCCAAGGTTGTGCCCAAAAGGGGCTGTTAAATTCTGGGTGTTGAATGCATATTGCACAGAACCATGACTAAGTCAGGTTCTTAGTCAACCTGCCAATGAGAATGCCCCATGAGACTATAGGGGCATGCTTGGCAGCAGATGGAGTTGTAATGGGAGCAGAGTCCATAGGCATTTGGGCAACTTCTTCATGCACCTTGTTTTTGCCTTTAGGACCTGCCTGGCACTATTGAATGTATGCCATGTCCATTAGATAACAGATTGCTGCTGTACATGACATTTGTATAACTTGATGTGTCATGACACAAGCTCATGACTGGCAGCCCAGGACTCATGGTATTTTGGTGTCCCATTGTCAAACATTCAGTTTCCACTAAAGGTCAAAAATCAAGCCAAGAACTGTCTTTTTATATGAGAATAATTGTCTGAAGATGATGGTAGAGCCTTGTCTCAAAATCTCAGTGGTCTCTTCTGTTATTCAAATATAGGGGTTAGCCAAGGAGCCAAACAGCTTCTTTATGAGCCACTGACATCTCCAGTATCAACAAGGCTGCTGGATCATATGGTTCATGTGCACATATGGTCTAAGTACAGCATACTGGACATAGTGAAGAGTCTTCTCCTAATTCAGGCCTCACACAAAGCCTTTGAGTTGCTTGGTATATGGACCAGAGAAAACATCCAAGGAAATGTCTTGTTTTTAAAAAATGTATTGTAATTTATTCAGATTGCATCCTGTTTATTATCATCCTCCACACTTATCTTCCCATTCCCATCCTCCCTCTTTCTTCCAGTCTATTCACCTCCCCTAATCCTCTGACACCATATGACCACAGCCCATTAGGTATAACCTAGATAGCCTGCTTCCCCTTCATCTGTGTCCCCTCTGGGCCTCGCCTGCAAGGAACACCAGAGTTCATGCCAGAGGCATTCCACGCTCTCTCAAACTCTGAAGAATGAGATGTCCATTGGCTAGATCTGAACAAGGGGTCTAGAGGTTTATTGTATGCATTGTCCTTGATTGCTGCTACAGTTTTTGCAGGCCCCCCTGGGTCAAGATCCACCAGCCTGGCCTTGATGGTCTCCTTGTGGGGCTCCTAAACCTTCTTGGTCCTTCCATTTCCCCATTCTTCAGTACCACCCTCAGCGCTCTGCCCAGAGTCCAGCAGTGAGTCCCAGTATCTGTTCAGATCCCTGGCTGAGTGGGCACTCTCAGAAGGCATCTATGTTGGGCTAATGTCCACTTATAAATGAGTATATGCCATGTGTGTCTTTCTGGATCATAGTTACCTCACAGAGGATGGTAGTTTTTAGTTCCGTCTATTTGTTTGCAAATTTAAAGAGTTCCTAGTTTTTAATAGCTGAGTAGTATTTCATTGTGTAAATGTACCACAGTTTCCTTATCCATTCTTTGATTGAGGGACATGTGGGATGTCTCCAGATCCTGGCTACTACTAATATAGCTGCTATGAACATAGATGAGCACATGTTCTTATATGGTGGAGCCTCACTTGGTTATATGCACAGAAGTGATATGGCTTTGCCAAAAAATAGTGCTGGTCTAACTGGATGTCCACATGTAGAGAAATGCAAATAGTATATATTTATTACTCTGCACAAAACTAAAGTCCAATTGGATTAAAGACCTCAACATAAAACCAGACACACTAAATCTGTTAGACCAAAAAGTGGGGAAGAGCCTTGAACTCCTTGGTACATGAGACAACTTTCTGAACAGAACACCAATAGCTCAAGGGCTAAGATAAACAATTAATAAATGGGATATCATGAAACTTAAAAGCTTCTGTAAGGCAAAGGATGCTGTCAAGAGATCAAAAAGACAGCCAACAGACTGGGAGAAGATCTTCAACAACCCTACATATGACAAAGGGCTAATGCCCATAATATATAAACTCAGAAAGTTAGTTAGCACCAAACCAAATAATCCAATTTAAAAAATGGGCTACAGAGCTAAACAGAGCATTCCTAAGATCCAATGGCCATGAAACACCTAAAGAAATGCTTAAAGTCCTTTCTTATCAAGGAAAATACTCTGAATTTTTATCCTGCACCTACCAGAATGAGCATATACAAGGGGAGGTAATCCTCCTCAGGAACAGACATAGGGGAGGGAAATAATGGGAAAATGGGGGGGGGGGAGGGAAGAATGGGAGGATACAAGGGATGGGATAAACATTGAGATGTAACAAGAATAAATTAATAAAAAAAAAAAAGAAAAAAAGTTCAAGTGACACACATGCTGGCTAGGTTGTGGAGACGTTGATATACTCCTGCATTGCTGATGGGAGTGCACACTTGTAAAACCACTTTGGAAATGAATCTGGTGCTTTCTCAGAAAATTGGAAATGCCATGCTTTATCAGGGCCAGTGTTGTGGTGCCATCCATTGTAAATCCAGGGCTTCATGTGCCACCTAGTGGTGATAAAAGGTGAGTGACCATATCTCAATGGGCAATGCTTGAGCAGACAGAGAACCTGTTCCAGGACCTGCAGGTGCATATATAAACTCTCATTGCCTCCAGTGGAAAGCAGAGGCTGGGGCGTGGTATTGGATCTCAGCACACTCTTGACAATGGAAGGGGAGAGATGACTTGAGGAATTTTTTTTTCTTTTTGGTTGTTGTTTTCTTCTTCAAATGTTACTGTTGGCTGAGTACTGCTCCTGGCACAAGATGGCTCTGTCGCAGGTTAATTATAGCATATGTGTTGTAAGACTGCCCATTGAGTGCTGACCCCACTGCTTATTAACCACTGAAACATAGCGGACTATATGTGTATATGTGTTTTCCATTTCTTATATTTTTATTTTATATGTTTGGTGGGTCTTTCTTTCTTTCTTTTGGGGGTGGACTGTCTGGGTGTCTGTCCCATGAGTACCTGGTTCCTCAGATCCCAGTCAAAGACATTGTCCACTTAGAAATGGAGTTACAGAAGGTTGTGAGCATCCGTGTGTGTGTGCACATGGTGTGTGTGTGTGTTTGTGTGTGTGTGTGTGTGTGTGTCTGTGTGTGTGTGTCTGTGTGTTTTGGTAATCAAATCTAATTCCTGTGGAACTTAAAACCTGATACCCAGGATATATCTATCTCTCTATCTCTCTATCTCTATCTTTATCTCTATCTCTATGTATATATATTCTCATAGCCCATGGTGTCTTAGAACTGACTATCTAACTCACAGTACATCTGACTCATGGGGAGATTGATTGGGGGACTGTAGAGTCTCTATTATAAAAGCATTTTGTAGTTTATTCTGTAGGAACACATAAAGAAGACAGAGAATAGAAATGAGCCTGTTACAGAGAGAGATGGGTAAAGTAAAAAGTACCAGGATGTGCTTTCCTATGACAAGACTGACCACCTGAGCAGAGGGGAAAGACTAAACTTAAATATGCCTGACTGTCTGTATCCCTTCCCCCACACCATCTGGCATAAGATGAGATGGAAGACAGACCCTTAGGTTGTGAATCCATTGCCTTCTCTGATTGCAGGTTCTCTAAATAAAACAGGGATTAAGTTCTTAAACACTAGATTTTACCTATGTGTGGATAGTGCAGGCCTGATTACAGATGAAGATTTTTTATTAGTTATACCTCCCTCATAGTTAAGAAGTGGTTTTCTGCATCAGGTAACCTGAGAGCAGAAGGCCCACCTTGAACTGGGAAGAACCGTTCCACAGAGTAGACCCCACACTGAGGAAGGACAAAGTGAGCTCAGCACCAACATTTGCCTCTGTTTGCTTCCTGGCTGTAGATGTAACCAGATGCCCATGGTCCTGATGCTATATTGTTTTCACTGTGCTCGGCCATACCCCAGAACTGTGAATTCAAATAACACCTTCCTTCCTTCTGTCACTTTATCATGCACCATGTCACAGTGATGAGAAGAGTAATGGGTACAGCTTCCAAACTCAAAAGCCTTCCACAATTTTCTCTTGTGCTTTAATTTCACTGTAAGACCTTCCCAGAACACTAATGTTGGAACATGCTTAACCACTCTTAACTGCACACCATGCTGTGCTACATAGCTTGGGAGTGACTAATACTAATTACGATCATTACAGGAAGACGTCCACTAGAATGGAGTTAGCCAAAAGCTTCTGGGTGAAACCAGGATGTCTTTATGACTAAAGATAACACCATCTGCCTTGAAAGTTGAATAGATCTACAATGTCTACAGCAGTGAACAAATTTTGTTCTGTGAATTGATGTCCTAGCTAATTTTAATTGTCATGTAATTGGGCCATATTCACCTCCAGTAGCCAGCTGCCTCTCTCTCATTCCCTGTTCTCCTCTCAGCCTTTCATCACTTACCTCAATATTACAGGCTCCTGATCTTATGGCATCTAAGGAGATATATACACAGGGCTTGCATGTGTGTAAAAAACCTAAGTTACACATATGAGAGAAAGCTTGACATTTGTCTTTCTGAGGCTGGCTTATTTTGCTTGTATGTTGATGACTGGCTTCATCCATCTTTGACCAAAGTGGTTCTTACTTTATTTATTCTTAACGTCATTCTCTATGAATAAATGACACTCTGTTTTCTATATAACCCACATTTCCTTATCTATTCATCTTTTGATAGGCACCTAGGCTGATTCTATGGATTGGTTTTTGAATTATGTTATGATAAGCATGAATTTGCAAGTATCTCTGTGGGACATTAACTTAGAATTACTGAGTTCCACTGCAGATGTCCAGTCCACCCACAGTATCTAAGGATTCCCCTCTCCTTTCACTGCATAATTCCGAGAATTTTCTATTTCTTCCCACTTCAACTGGTGAGAAGTTTAGTATCAATGTGGTTTTAATATTCACTTCCTTGATGTGAGTGTTCAGCTTTGTTTTTTATGTTTATTTGTATTTAATACTCTAAAATGCTTTATTCATTCTTTTGGAATCTTGTGCAATGTGTTTTTGATCATTTTCATCACATTATCGACCTTCTCCCAGTCCCAGTGCTGTCTTCTCCCAGCCTAGTGCTGTCTTCCCTGTGTTTTGTGTTCTGTTGTTGTTCCTGATTGGTTGGTTGGTGTTGAATTTTTGAGGTTGTGGTTTGGTTTGGTTATTGTTGGTGATGTTTATGCTGCTGGCAAGTTCATCTATTATTGGTTATGACTAGTGATGGGGAAGTATTATGAATACCATGTTTATTAAATGCAGGCTGACTATTGATCGCAGTACAGAGAAGCGAAGGCCAACTGCATTCCTGAGAGAATAGCATTATCTTCTGGCTTCTAGTTCCCCATCAACAGCATATCTGGAAGATTATATTTGCTTCTGTATAGATAAGATAGAAATACAGGAAGAATTTTGAGGATATGGAAAGAGAAAGACTGTCCTCTTCCTGGAGTTTTTGGAACCTCTCCAGCTGAGGATGAAGGGCTTCAGTGCGATTCGCAGCATTTGATGTGAGGGGCACTAGCATAAGGACACAATTCCATTCACGCCTTATGTTAAAGTAGCAGCAACCAAGCTCAGGGCCTGAAATTCATGACTTTGAATGGTCCTCATCCATTCTTTTCCTGGACACTTTCTTGAGATCTCAGACAAGGATAATTATAAAAAATATTTCCTACCAGAATGTGTCTGAACACAAACTTCCCATAGGAGTGGAGGTGTTAGAATTTGGGTCATTGAAATAAGTATGTTGGGGCTGGAGAGATGGCTCAGAAGTTAAGAGCACTGACTGTTCTTCCAGAGTTCCTGAGTTCAAATCCCCAAAACCACATGGTAGCTTACAACCATCTATGAGATATGATGCCCTCTTCTGGCATGCAGGTGTATAGTTAGGAGGAACATTATATACATAATAAATAAATCTTTACCCCTCCCCCGTAGACTTATGTGTTTGAGTGTTTGGCCGATGGGGAATGGCACTATTACAAGGTTGTTGTCATAAGTCCTGTGGATGGAATGTGCCACTGTAGAGGCAGGCTTATGTTCAAGCCATGCAACAGCCAGTGGGACATTCTCCTTGCTGCCTGTGGATCAAGATATAGAACTCTCAGCTCCTTCTCCGGCACCATGTCTGCCTGGCCACTTCCATGCTTCCCAGCATGATGATAGTGGACTAGACCTCTAAAACTGTAGGTCAACTCCAATTAAATGTTTTTATAGAAGACTTGCCTTGGTTATGGTGTCTCTATACAGCAATGAGACCCTAAGTAAGAAAGTGAGCAAAGAAACTCTTCCATTGGATTCTGCTTCAATAAAAACATATCGCAATAGGACCATGGACCACATATGTCCCAGCCATATGAACAAATATTTGTCTTTGTTGGAGACCTTTCTTTTAATCACGTAAGCTGTTTACAGTACTGATATATAACCCCTATTTCCCATGATGAAGCAAACGTGCACTTAAGTTAATAACCCATCTGCCACTCAAGATAAGACGCAGCCTCATCCTGACCTTCAACTCCCCACTCTACCTAGTCTTGGCCCCTTTCTCCTCTGTGTGTGTACTCTCTACTTTCTAGTAATTTCATAAATCTACACATTTACTGCTGCTTTTCTGTGTCTTGTTCAATTCTCTGACCCCAAAACAAAGAACCTTGGAATCACATCATAGAACCCCAACATCTCCTCTGCAACATAAGGTTATGAAAAACAACTAGAGGATAGGAAATTGAAAAATATTGGAATGGAGTGCAATTTAGAATAATTTTTGAACAGTTTTGTTCTGAAAATTGCACACTGGGCAGTGTATCTGCACAATTTTTTTTTTTAATTTTCTCACTCCAACTCCTTCTCTGTTTTCCTTCGCCCCTTTCCTCCTTTCTCTAAAATTCATTAAAGGTATCATTGTGAGTAACTGAAGTTCTTTAGGTGTGTTACAAGGCTGGACTCCAGCTCACAGAGAACTGATTATTTCTGCCTCCTGGACACTGAGCTTAAAGGTGTTTAGCATCATGCCTTGGTTGAAAAAACTTTAAAAAAGGAGGAGAATGGTATCTCAGTTAGGGTCACTATTCCTAAGATGAACTGCTAGGGCCAAAAGCATCCTGGAGAGGAAAGGGTTTATTTTTCCCATAGTTCCATGTAACAGTACATCACCAAAAGCAAGGAGGGCAGAAACTCACAGAGGGCAGAACCCTTTAGACAGGAGCTAATGCAGAGGCCTTGGAAGAGGGGTGCTTCATACTGATTGCTTCCGGTGGCTTGTTTTGCCTGCTCTCTTATAGTCCTCAAGACCACCAGCCCAGGGACGGCAGCACCTCCAATGGCCTGGGCCTTCCTCCCCTGATCCCTGATAGAGATGACATTTACAATAGCTCTGGTTAATGAATAAGCTTTTAGTAAGCAAATAAGCTTTTGGAGGAGGGCTGTGAATGTCCGTCTCATTTGGAAATCCATCTAGAAAATAAGATACTGTGGCTGTTAGTCAGACTTTTCATCAGGAGACCCGATGGACTCTTCACTCTGTTGCATTCTCCATTTCTTCATGCTTGCTCTCTGCACACAGGAATCAGGTAAGTGTATTTTCTTTTATAGATGTTTACCTGGATGTGTGTAGTAAACAAATCCTCGGTCACAGGACACTTACTTTTACCCCAGCAGTTAAAGAGGAATGAACACTAGGTCCTGTGTGTTCATCATACACCTACCTAACCACACAGCTAGCAAATCACTTAATGTGAGCGTTTTGAAACAGGGACTAAAGAAAATGAGAAAATGGTGAGAATGAAGGAAGCACACAACTTTTGATGCATGTACAACTTGCTCAAATTTAATGCCCTCCTCTTTCTCTGCCGTATGGAACCATAAAATTAGCAGACCAGCTAGCGAGGCACAAAGGCCCTCTTCACAGCTTCTCTTTTCTCTGAATTATGCCCTGTGTTCACAGTCAACCACATACATACCTTTTAATGTTGAGATTGGCTTGTTTTGAGCCTCTTCTTGGTCTCTATGGCTTTTTATTAAATGGACAAGCCTATAAATAATTTGCCTTGTGGATTTCTCTGTCATTATGAGCTGACCTTATGTAAGAATTTAACAATGTCTCACTGTTTTCTGCTAATAGTGAATGGTTGGGTTAACAGCGTTTGACCCACCAGTTTGCTTCAGGTTAAGGCAATAATTAGGGTTCTTTAAGAATTCTGGTGAGGATCTAGAGAGGTGGCTCAGCTGCTGAGAGTTAGGGGCACATAGTACTCTGATGAAGGACACAAGTTCTGTCCCAAGTGCCTATATCAGGAGGCTCACAAGCACCTGTAAATCCAGCTCCAGGGGATCCCAAAGCCTCTTATAACCTCTTGGGGTACATGCACTTAAGGACACATACCCCATTTCACCAGAATAATTTAAAAAATTAAGATATGCTTCTGAAAAAAATCAGGACAGAATGAAATAAACAACAACAAAATGATAAAATGCGAAGAGAGGCTGAGATTCAAGAATAAAGCTGCTTCTTAGTATGGGGGAGATCTGGGGTTCAATCCTTAACATCAATAAATAATAAATTAGTAAATAAAATTAATAATGAGGAAGGTTTCTGTCATGAAATAGCCCACACTATAAAGGGGAAGGGAACCTGGGAGCAAATGATGATGTGGGGCAAAGCAATACAGAGCTGCTGTGGACTCAGCGATGGTCAGCTTGGTTGTCCAGCTTTTCTTGTTGTTGCTAGTTTGGGTGTTCATATGTATTGCTCAATCCTTTCCTGAAGGTGAGGACCAAGCTGCTTATAAAAACTAAAATGTTTGTGTGGTGTCTTATAGCTGTCAGATGACTTTGTGTTCAACACCATGGAGCAGGTAACATTAGCTCTATTATATATAGAGAGAGAATGCTGAAGTGAGTAAAGTCCTAGATTGCCAGCAGACCACCGTGCTACAGGTGAGCCCAGGTAAAGCATGAGCACAGAGCTGAGTGGTGAGCACAGGCTTTCTCTGAACAACTAACATGCCTCATGCATCTGAGATGCTCATGGTGTTTCTGTACAGTTTAGACTCCCTGCATTTGTTTTGAGAAATATTTGATACAAAGTTACTTGTAATTTGACCATGAAAATGAAATGAGTGAAAACCTTATGGCATAATATGAGTAGGGTGCACCAAGGTGTGTGATTGGGTTTTTAACCTTCGTATTTAAACATAGCAGACACTAGGGGGAATGGATAGAATTCCACAGCAGTATTTAAACGTCTTTCCTTTTACTCTCCATATCTGTTTTCTCACACTATGGGCTTATTGTATCCATTGTTGACTTAGAAAAATGTGATGGCCTCTTAGGATCTATTCATTTGTTTCTGGTTTCCTTAATTTATTGATAGGTTGAATCACATTTTTAGAGGAAATGTAATTTATTAAAAAATCAATGTGTTATGAATTTCTTTGTGTGATACTAGAATCTATTATTTTACTAAAATATTTTATTAAGTATTTGAGAATTTCATATAATGTATTTTGATCAGATGTAACCCCATGCTGCTTCTCCTCTCAGATCCACCCTAGCCTCCCCATATCAAATTCATGTCTCCTTAAAAAATATATTACTTAATCCAAATGTTCTGCCCTTCTATCCATGAGTGTGGCTTGATCCACCACAGTGTGTCATGAAGTATATTCATAATTTGCAATTCAGTTTTGATCATGACAAATAATGCTCCTATGAGCATCTTTATTCATAGTTTTGAAAAACATATGAACGCCCTTCAATTAGGTTTGTTATGAGTCATCTCTCTGCTCATGGAGAATGTTTATGCTCAGTCATAAGAGAGCCACCAGGGTTTCCACTGCATGCCCAACAGTTCACACTCCCTTCAGCAGTGTATTTGTGAGGTGTATTGTTTCTGCACATTCTCAATGACATTTGATATTGTTTGCCTTTCATTTATGCATCTGGGGAATACATAGTGTTAGACTTAGCCTGTATTCCTTGACAACCATGTTGAACACTTTAAGTGTATAAATTATCCATGTATGTAATAATACATACTTTAGTACATATGTACACATATACATTAGGATGAGGATACAAATTTGGTCAGATATGTATATACATGTATATGTGTGTGTTCGTATATATATATATATATATGGTTTACCTTATCTTGGTTAATTAATAATTTTTATTTTTGCCTCTAGTAACTATTTATTAGGTAATATGTGCTGGAAAGTATTTTAGAAACTAAATACTCAATGTTGGAGAATATACTGTAATTCTCTGCCACCTTCTATTTTGAGGTTCTAATGCAGGGCCTTGAATGTGCAAGGCAAGCATTCTACCACCAATGATGTACATAGAATCTCCAGCCATATTCTTTTTAATTGAGACACAGTCTCACTATATACCATAGGTTGGTCTTGAATGCACAGTCCTCCTTCCTCAGTCTGGGATGTGTCACTTTCTATTGTTCAGAAGAGGCAAATAAAATGGTAATCACTAGGCAGAGAGATAGGTGCTATTTGAGTACCCCACTGTAATATGGAAATATATATTTCCACACTGGCCCTTATTTCACTCTTCACAGATGATAAAGCTTAAGAATTATGATAGGGCTGTCCTGGGAGGAGCCAGTTTTATGAATTCTGATTTGATTGGCTGGTGAAAACAGAGTCCTTTTTATTTATATGAAAGGGATGTAAAACTTTAAAGTTTCCTTTATTTAAAACATAATAATAAGCTGTATTTTTCAAAAATATATAAACAGTAATTCAATTTAAATTATTTAGCAGTAGTATGTGGAATCAAGTACTATATTTTTGTATTCTTGTTCATATTAGTCAGTGTTTTCTAGAGAAACAGAAGCTATAGGATGAATACATATATTCTAATTTGTAGCTAGTTGAGATTCCAACCAAACATTACACTCCTTCAGGAAAATATTTGGCGAGATATTTTGTAATGATTTCAAACTCTAGGCCATTTTTTTCCTTTTTTTTGGCATGTAGGAGAGTGCTTCATATTCTGAAGATATTTTGGTGCCTATGGGAAGAAATGGACAAAGAAACAAGAAACTGCAGAACAAGAGTTTTCTTCTAATGAGGGAACACAGGTAGCCCAGTTAGAAAAAACAAATCCATACGTGGCAGGAGAGTCAGAGAGCCCCTGCTCCTACTGTTAGAAGTCACACATGAGGACCAAGCTATACATCTGGTTCTTGCAATCCTTCTTCCCCTTCTTCTACAAGATGGTTAACTCTGGGTCTCTCCATCTGTTTGTATCACCTTCTTGTTGAAGCCACTCAGATAACAGTTATGCGAGCCTCCTGCACACAAGCACAGCAGAATACTATTAATGGTATCTGGGGTGGGTTCTCTCTTGTGGTGTGGGACTCAAGTTGGGTCAGAAATCGTTTGGCTATTCCCGTATCGTCTGCTTCCTCTTTAATCTCTGCACCTCTTATAGGACAGAAAATTGTGGGTTGGAGGTTTTGTGGTGGAGTTGGTATCCCCTTCCTGGCACTGGAAAGTCTTGCCTGCTTACAGGAGGTGACTATTTCGTGGTCTGGATCCCTTAATGTGAGGCTTCCTAGCTAGGGTCAACTTCATAGATTCCTGGGAGTTTCCATTGTACTCGACGTCTAGCTTTTGCTAGACATGCCACTCACTGGTTCCAGTTCCCTCTCCTGCCATCCTCACCACACACGATCCCTTCATTTTTCTCCCCACCTTTTTTCCTCTCTCCAGCCACCCCAGATGTCTATTTTATTTCCTCTTCTCAGCGAAATCCAAGCATCCTCCCTTGGGCCCTACTTGTTATTTATTTTCTTTGAGTCTGTGGATTGTAGCATCGTTATTCTATACTTTATGACTAATATCCACTTATAAGTGAATATATACCGTGTGTGTCTTTCTGGGTCTGGGTTACCTTTCTTGGAGTGATATTTTCTAGTTACATCCATTTGCCTGTAAGTTTCATGATGCTCTAATTTTTAGTAGATGAATAATATTCCATTGTAAAAATGCACCACATTTTCTTTGTCCATTCTTCAGTTGAGGGACATCTAGGTGGTTTCCAGTTTCTGGCTGTTACAAATAAAGCTACTATGAACATTGCTGAGCAAGTGTCCTTGTGGTGTGGTAAATCATCTTCTGGGTACATTCCCAGAAGTGTATAGCTGAGCCTTGAGGTAGATCTAGTCTCAATTTTCTGAGAAAGTGCCAGATTGATTTTGAAAATGGTTGTACAAATTTGCACTATCACTAGCAACCAAGGACTATTCCCCTTTACCTACATTCTTGCCAGCATGTGCTGTCAATTGAGTTTTTGATATTAGCCATTCTGACAGGTGTAAGGCAGAATCTCAGAGTGTTTTTGATTTGCATAACCCCAATGACTAAGGACATTGAACATTTATTTAAGTGCTTTTTGACCATTCAGTATTTCTCTGTCTAGAAGTCTCTGTTTAGATCTGTACCCCATTTTTAATTGGGTGGTTTGTGTTTTCTGTCCAACTTCTTGAATTTTTTTATATACTTGGGATATAAACACTCTGGTGGATTTAGGATTGGTAAATATATTTTCTTTTTCTGTAGGCTGAGGTTTTGTCCTTCTGACAATGTCCTGGGACTATAGAAGCTTTCTGTATCGTGAGGTCTCATTTATTAATTGTTGACCTTAGTGTCTGAACTGTTGGTGTTCTGTTCAGGAAGTTATCTCCTGTGTCAATGAGTTAAAGGCTGGGTCCCTCTTTCTGTTCTATCGGATTTAGTGTATCTGGTTTTGTGTTGAGGGGTTTGATCCACTAAGATTTCAGTTTTGTGCAGAGTGATGGGTATGGATCTAGTTGCATTTTTTTCTACATGCAAATATCCAGCTAGACTAGTACCATGTGTTTAAGGTTTTATTTTTGTTGTTGTTGTTCCACTGTGCAGTTTTGGCTTCTTTGTCAAAAATCAAGTGTCCATAGGTATGGGAGTTTATTTCTGGGTCTTCAGTTCCATTCCTTTCGTCAACGTGGCTGTTTTCATGCCCACCCCATGTGGTTTTTATTGCTCTGTAGTACAGCTTGAGAACAGAATGATGATGTCTCTAGAAGTTCTATTATCATACAGGATTGTTTTAGCTATCCTCGGTTTTTTTGTTTTTCCACATAGAGTTGAGAGTTGTTCTTTCAAGGTCTGTTTCCCTGTATACTCAGGTAATTAATTTTATTCTTTCTCAAGTCACTTATGGGGTTGAAGACCAGATAGTTTAGTTTTACAATTAAGCTTAGTTGTTTAAGGGTTAATATGTTTTTAGGTCTAAATACATGGTTTAAGTTGATAATGATGAGGTAAGATAGATATTGGTTTACAATCAGAATTTTAAATGCACCAAGATAGGAAGGATGTTTATTCAAGGCTGCCAAATACAAATAGCCAAAACACTATGAATGTAATATTTATATAATTCCTGGTTGTTTTGTGGTTCTCTTTGCTGTAGATAATTTGTTGTGTATGTATGTAATAATATAAATATATATGTAAAAATATTTAATAAAAAAGAATTTTGATGGGAATTACATTGACTCAGTTGATTGCTTTTGGTAAGATGGATATTTTTACTATGTTAATCCTATTGATCCAAGATCATTGGAGACCTTTTCATTTTCTGTTATCTTCTTCAATTTCTTTCTTCAAAGACTTGAAGTTATCTTGTCATACAGGTCATTCACATGCTTGGTTAGAGTTAGACCAAGATATTTTATAGTATTTGTGGCTATTGCGAAACATGATGTTTCCCTAATTTTTTCTTTAGCCTGTTTATCATTTGTATAAAGGAAAGCTACTGACCTTTTTAGTTAATTTTCTGTCCAGTCACTTTGCTGGAGGTGTTTATAAGCTGTAAGAGTTCTTTGGCAGAATTTTGGGGGTTACCTATGTATACTATCATACCATCTGCAATAGCTATATTTGGACTTCTTCCATTGCAATTTGTATCCCTTTGATCTCTTTAGTTGTCTTATTGCTGTAGTTAGATGTTCAAGTAGTGTATTGAATAGACACAGAGAGCTGGCCACCTTGTCTTGTCCCTGATTTTAGTGGAATTGATTTAAGTTTCTCTCCTTTTAATTTGGTGTTGGCTATCGGTTTGCTGTTTATTCAGCTCTATTGGGTTTAGGTATGTGCCTTGTATCCCTGATCACTCCAAGACTTAACATAAAGGGGTATTGGATTTTGTCAAAGCTGTCTTCAGCATGTAATGAGATTATCCTGTGGCTTTTTATTTCAGTTTGCTTATATTATGCAATACACTGAATGGGTTTTTGTATATAGAACCATCCCTGCATCCTTGAGATGACACCTTCTTGATCATGGTGGAAGATATTTTTATGTGTTCTTGGATTCTGTTTGTGAGTATTTTATTGAGTATTTTGACACCAATGTTCATCAGGAAAATTGTTCTGAAATTCTCTTTATTTTTTTGAGTCTTTTTGTGGTTTAGTTATCAGGGTGACTGTGGTTTCACAGAATGAGTTAAACAATGATCCTTCTATTTCTATTTCATGGAATAGTTTGAGGAGCTAACTACATTAGCTCTTCTTTCAAGGTCTGATAGAATTCTGCTCTAAAATGGTCTGGGCTATTTATGTATTATTTATTTAAATTATTTTGGGTTGGGACATTTTAATGCTTGCTATTTCCTTAAGGGTTTTAGGTTTATTAAACTGTTTACCTAAAAATAAAAATGAAAAATGAAAAACAAATAAACTGTTTATCTGATCATGATTTAACTTTGGTAAGTGGTATCTATCAAGAAAATAGTCCTTTTCATTTAAATTTTCCAATTTTGTGCCATATAGTTTCTTGTAGTAAGATCTAACAATTCTTTGTATTTCCATGGTGTCTGTTGTTATGTCCCCCTTTTCATTTCTGATTTTGGTAATTTGTATATGGCCACTCTGCCATTTAATTAGTTTGGATAAGTGTTTGGCTATCTTATTGATTTTGTCAAAGAACCAATTCCTGATTTCACTGCTTCTTTGTATTATTCTTTTTGTTTCTAATTTATTTATTTCAACTCAGAATTAATTATTTTCTGCTGTCTATTCCTATTGTATGTGTTTGTTCCTTTTGCTCTGGATCTTTCAGATGTGTTTTTAATTTGCTAGTATGGAATCTCTCCAAGTTACTTATGATGCACTGAATGTTATGAAGTTTCCTCTTACCACTGCTGTCATTGTGTCCCACAAGTTTGGCTATGTTGCGCCTTCATTTTCATTGAGTTCTAGAAACTTTTTATTATCTTTATTTCTTCCTTGATCCAGTGGTCATGAAGTAGAGGGTTGTTCAGTTTCCATGACTTTATATGCTCTTTGTTGTTCCTACTGTTGTTGAAATCCAATATTAATCCATGGTTATTTGATAAGGTACAGAAGGTAATTTCAATTTTCTTATATCTGTTGAGACTTGCTTTGTGACCAATGTATGCTCAGTTTTGGAGAAGGTTCCATGAAGTGCTAAGAAGAAGGTATATTCTTTTGTGTTTGGGTGAAATGTTCTATAAACATCTGTTAGAACAATTTGATCCATATCTTCTGTTAGTTTTATTATTTCTCTGTTTAGTTTTGTCTGGATGACCTACCCATTGGTGAGAGTGGGTATTGAAGTCTTCCATTATTAATATGTGTGATTCTACGTACAATTTAGTAATGTTTCTTTTACAAATGTGTGTGCCCTTGCCTTTGGGACATAGATATTTAGAATTGAGATGCCATCTTACTGGATTTTTTCTTTGATAAAAATTAAGTGTTCTTCCCCATCTCTTTTGATTAATTTTGGTTGAAAAGTCTATTGTATTAGATCTTTGAATGGCTATTCCAGCTTGCTTCTTGAGTCCATTTGCTTTGAAAATCTTTTCTCAGGCCTTTACTCTGAGATAGTGTCTTTGTTGCTGAGCTGTGTTTCTTGTATGCTGCAGAACACAATATGCATAATGTCATACAGTATCACACAATATGCGGAATACTGATGCGTCCTGTTTTCTCATCCATTCTGTCAGCCTACGTCTTTTTATTGCGTAATTGTGTCCACTGATGTTGGGAAATATTAGTGACTAATGATTGTTAAGTCCTGTTGTTTTTATGTTGGTTGTGTGTGCTTCTGTGTGTGCTTCCGTGTGTGTGTGTGTGTGTGTGTGTGTGTGTGTGTGTGTGTGTTTCCCTTCTTTTGGGTTTGGTGGTGTGAAATTATTTATTTTCCATGTTTTCATGGGTGTAGTTTACCTCCTTGTATTGGAGTTTTCTTTCTAGTATCCTCTGTAGGGCTGGATTTGTGAAAAGATTGTTTAAAGTTGGTTTTGTCATGGAATATCTTGTTTTCTCAACCTATGGTAATTAAAGTTTTGCTGACTATAGTACTCTGCACTGGCATCTGTGGTCTCTTAGAAACTCCAAAACATCTGCCCAGGCTAATCTGGCCTTTAACATCTCTGTTGAGAAGTCTGGTGTAATTCTAGTAAGTCTGCCTTTGTAAGTTATTTGGCCTTTTCCCCTGGTGTCTTTTAATATTTTCTTCATTCTGTACACTTAGTGTTTTGAATATTATGTAGTGGGAAGATTTTCTCTTTTGGTTCAATCTTTTTGGTGTTCTGTAGGTTTCTTGTACATTTGTAGGCATCTCTTTAGGTTAGGAAAATTTTTTTCCTCTATAACTTTTTAAAACACATTTCCTCAGCCTTGGGGATAGGAATCCTCTCCTTTTTATATTCCTATTCTTCTTACGTTTTGTCTTTTTCATGGTGTCTCAGATTATTTGGATGTTTTGTGTTTAGACCTTTTTAGATTTAACATTTTCTTTGACAGATGTATTGATTTCTTTTATTGTAACTTCAATACCTGAGTCTCTCTCTCTCTCTTTTATCTTTTGTAAAGCTTGTATCTCTAGTTTCTGTTCTCTTACCTAGGTTTTCCATTTACAGGATTCCCTCAGTTTCTGTTTTCTTTCTTTCTTCAATTTATATTTTCAGGTTTTGAACAGTTCATTATTTCCTTCACTTGTTTATTGTATTTTCCTGAATTTCTTTAAGGAGTTTATTCATTTTTTCTTTAAAGGCATCTATCATATTCCTAACATTGGACTTAAGGCCATCTTCTTGTGCTTCAGCTGTGCAGGATATACAGGGTTTGCTGTAATAGGACAGTTGGTTTCTGGTGGTGTTATATGGCCCTGGTTCTTGTTAATTGAGTTTGTACGCTTGCCTTTAGCCATCTGCTTGTCTCTGGTGTTGGCAGGCCTCCATTAATGCAGGCAGAGTTGTAGGCCAGAAAATGGAGCACAGGGAAGCAGGTGAAGTTTACTGCTTTTGAAAGTGCTTTAGGTGTACCAATTGGCAGAGGATAGGGATGTAATTGTCCCACCTGGCTGTCCTGGGTGGCAGCAGACCCCTGTGGATGTAAGTAGAGCTGTGGGCCAGGGAATGAAGTGCACAGCGGACAAACTGGAAACACAGATGCTGGCTTTGCCTGGGGGATGCATCTAGCAGGGAACTGGATGAGAGGTCTCACCTGGTAGTCCTTGATAGCTATAGGTCTCTGGGAATACAGGTAGAGCTGTGGGCCAGGAAATGGAGCTCAGAGGTAACAGGGTGTTACTCACTACTGCTGGCCTTGTTGGGGGGTGGGGGAACCCAGTAAACAGGGGATTGGGGCAGAGGGGTTCTCACCTGGTTGTCCCTAGTACCAGCAGCCCTCCATGGTTCAGGCCAGAAAATGGAAGCACACAGGGAACCTTTATTTTTAATGTCATTCTCTTGTTCTGTAATGATTTATTTTATTTTATTTTTTGATTTGTTCACTTTACATCCCAGTTGTAGCCCCCTCCCTTGTCATCTCCTGATCCCTCCTTCCCTCTCTCTTTCATCCCCCCTCTCCTAATCCTGAGAAAGGACTGTCTGTATCCTCTTCCTCTGTGGCCTAGCAAGGCCACCCACCAGGCAGAAGTGATCCACCAGTAGGCTCTAGAGTCGATGTCATAAGTAGTTCCTCCTCTCCATGTTAGGGGACCCATATGAGACTGTGGTACTTATCTACTCCATCTGAACAGAGGGTCTAGGTCCTCGCCATACAGGGTTCTTGCTTGGTGAATCAATCTCTATAGCACTTCCCTCCTCCGCCCAGATTTGCTGGCTCCATTGGTCTTCTTGTGGTGTTCCTTTCCCCTTGAGGTCCTTTTATGCCCCAACTCTTCCATAATACTTCCTGATCTCCAACCCAAAGTTTGGCTTTGAGTATCAGCATTTGCTTGGATTCCCTGGTGGGTGGAGTCTTTCAGAGGATCTCATGGTAGGCTCCAGTCTTGTTCCTTCTCTTCAACTGCTTTCAGTGTCTGTTCTGTTTGTTCTTCTGAATGAGAATTAAGCATCCTCCCTAGGGACCTCCTTGTTATTTAGATTCTTTAGGTCTGTATATTGTAGTGTGGTTATCTTGTATTATGTGGCTAATATCCACTTGTGAGTATATCCCATGCATGTCTTTCTGGGTCTGGGTTACTTCACTCAGATGGTCATTTCTGTTAGGTCCTGCTGTAGGGCATGCCTAGGGCCAGGGCTCCTCTTCTCCAGAGACTCACTACATACACCAGACATTTTGGGTTCACTGGCCCTTTTTGCCTTTTTGCCCTTCATCGCCCTTGCCCTTTCCCCACCTCCCTGCCCTCTCTCCTTCCCTCCCCCTCCACCAGTGTACACTCTCCCTTCCCCTGCCCCTCCTGTGCCACTTCCAGTAAACCTGCATTTGTGTATTATAGCTCATCACCAATTAGCTCATTCTGATTATTGAATCAAGCAGTTTCTAGTTCCATCCATTAGACCGCAACATAAAACCAGACTCACTAAATCTGTTAGAAGAAAAAATGGGGAAAAGCCTTGAACTCATTGGCATAAGAGACAACTTTCTGAACAGAACACCAACAGCTCAGGCTCTAAGACCAACAATAAATGGGTCCTCACCAGCCAGTGGTAGTGCACACCTGTGATCCTACCAATTGGGAGACAGAGGCAGGTGTATCACTGTGAGTTCAAGGTCAGCCTGGTCTATAAAGTTAGTCCAGGACAGCTTGGACAGAGAAACCCTGTCTTGAAAAAACAAAAATAAATAAATAAATAAATAAATAAATAAATAAATAAATAAATAAGTCCTCATGAAACTGAAAAATTCTGTAAGGAAAAGGACACCTTCAAGAGAACAAAATTACAGCCTACAGACTGGGAAAAGATCTTCATCAGCCCTACATCTGACAAAGGGCTAATATCCAAAATATATAAAGAACTCAAGAAAACACCACCAAACCAAATAATTCAATTAAAAAATGGAGTACAGAACTAAACAGAGAATTCTCAACAAAGGAATATTGAATGGCAGGGAAACACTTAATTAAATGCTCAATATCTCTAGTCATCAGAGAAATGCAAATAAAAATGATTCTGAAATTCTATCCTACACTTGTCAGGATGGCTAAGATTAAAAACTCAAGTGACAGTACATGCTGGTGAGGATGTGGAGAAAGAGGAACACTCCTTCATTGGTGATGGGAGTGCAAACTTGTACAACCACTTTGGAAATCAATCTGGCACTCTGTCAAAAATTGAGAATACTTTTACCTCAAGACCCAGATATACCACTCATGGGCATATACCTGAAAGATGTTCCACCATACAACAAGGTCATTTGTTCAACTATTTTTATAGCAGCTTTATTCATAATAGTCAGAATCTGGAAACAATATACATGTCCCTCAAGCAAAGAATAGATAAAGGAATAGTGGTACATTTACACAATAGAATTCTACTCAGCTTTTAAAAACAAGGAAATCATGAATTTTTTTTACCCATAATATTACCATTTATTGAATATAAAAGCAACATTTAGTGCATTAGGATAGGTGTGCTTATTTAATTTCCATGGAGTATTAAGTCTGAATAGTTTGCACTTACAGAATGTAGAACATCTTCAGTATTCTTCCAGCTTGATCAGTATTTTGATTATATAATCATTAACACTGAGAACAGTGATACCTATCTATATGTACACTGACATCAATATTTACATCTATATCTATATCTCTGTGTGTTAAATAAAGTTTTTCTTTGTATTATGACATTATTTTTAATGGTTTATGAGACTGCCTTAAAACTCCTCCATTTTATAATGTATGCATGCATACATATAACACACAGATATAGAAATCATGAAATTTAATGTCGGCGGATCCAAGATGGCGGCGAGCAGTGTGGACCGTGTTTGGAGGCTCCAGGGAACAATTCAGGGAATTGCACAGATTTCTGAGCCAGGAACACCGAGGTCCGAACATCACGGCAGCGGGAGTGCTCCACGGGTCGGAGGGAGCAGGGTGCGGAGGACCTGCGTGCCCCTGCACACAGGAGGAGCGTGGTTTTTCTCTGATCGGAGCGGCAGCGGCAGAGGCAGCAGCACCAGTGGCACCAGCAGCGGCGGCTGAGGTTTGCAGCTCATAGCCTTCCGGTGGAGGCAATTGGTGTGGTGGCTGGTGGGAATTGCTGCGGGAGAGGGGACTCGGGGCAGGATTTGGGTCGCGTGGAGCCTTTGGACCCAGACTGGACTCGGCGGACAGTTCGGCCCCAGAGTCCCGGGTACTGGCCCGGCCCAGCAAGCAATTCTGCCTGAGGCACTAACTCAGCGTGGCCACAGCTCACCTGCTGTGGTGCAGGCTTAGTTGAGCTCGCAGCTCCACACTAGGCACCACCTCAGCTCAGCGGCAGCTCCCCTGCGGTGACACAGTCTGGGCGGAGCACTTGGTTTCACCACAGGCGCTAACTCAGAGCAGCTGCAGTTCTCCTGCTGTGGCGCAGGCTTGGTGACGTGCTCAGTTCCATCCTAGGCACCACCTCAGCTCAGCGGCAGCTCCCCTGCGGTGACACAGTCTGGGCGGAGCACTTGTTCCACCACTGGCTCTAACTCAGAGCAGCCGCAGTTCTCCTGCTGTGGCGCAGGCTGGACAGAGCTCTCCATTCCACCAGCTCTAAGACTCTGGTTGGACACAGTGTGCAGTTTGAATCCAGAATTCCTGGCTGAGATTGGTGGTCAGTTCGGGCCCTGAGTCAATAACTGACCACAGCACGCACTTTGGGCCAAAAGGCCCTAGCAGAGCTTGGTGCGTAGTCCCAGCCCAAAAATTCTGGCTGGACCCTGTGTGCATTTTGGGCCCAAAATCCCTAGCTGAGCTTGGCAGACGGTTCAGGCCCTGAGAATCTAGATGAGTTCTGCCCGTGGTTCGGTCCCAGTGCTCCTGGCTGGACTTGGCAGGGAACACAGAAGGCTGTGGATACCTTGGCCTGACCCAACGCTCATTCAGAGACCCAGAACAATTGCAGGATCCACAGCAGAGGGGGACTGAGGATCACTGGCTGTGAGAGACCAGAACAACAGGGCTAACCTCCTAACATCCACACCAGTGAAGCTTTGAGCTCGCAGCCTAGGGAAATCGTGAGAAAACAAGTGAATCTATCGTCAGACACCCTCCATTCAACTCTGGAAGCTACCCAACAAAAACAAAGACGGCAAGATGTCTAAAGGACAACGAAAAAGCATACGCAAAAAACCCCAAAACAACATGGCATCTCCAGTTTCCAGCTATCCCAAAGAAAACAACCCAGAGAACTCAAATACAATGGAAATACAAGAAAATGACCTCAAATCCTTAGTAATGAGGATGATAATGGAGGAAACAAATAAAATTCATAATCAAATGCAGGAAGACGCAGACAAACAGGTGAGAGACATAAAAGAAGCACATAGAGTGGAACTGGAAAAATTGCAGGAAAATGCAAACAACCAGATGAAAGAAATAAATAAAACGGTTCAAGCTCTGAAGACCTATAAAGAGGCAATGGAAGAAACTCAGGAATATACAAAAAATCAGATGAAAGAAATCAAAAAATCAGTTCAAGATCTGAAAATGAAAATGGATTCAATGATAAACACACAGACAGAAGAAAAACGAGAACGTGAGACCTCAGAGAAGAAGGCGAGCAACACAGAGGTGAGCTTTTCTAACAGAATCCAAGAGATGGAGGAAGGAATCTCAAGCCTAGAAGATGCAATCACAGATATTGAATCAACCATTAAAGAAAATGCCAAATCTGGAAAACTCCTGACACAAAATATCCAAGAAATTAAGGACACCATGAAAAGAAGAAATTTGCGGATAATAGGCATTGAAGAAAGAGAAGACATCAGACTCCAAGGCCCAGAAACTATTCTCAACAAAATCATAGAAGAAAATTTCCCCAATCTAAAGAAAGAGATGCCTATAAACATACAAGAGGCCTACAGAACACCAAATAGAATTGACCAGAAAAGAAAAACTGCCCGCCACATAATAATCAAAACACAAAACATACAGAAAAAAAGAAAAAATATTAAAAGCTGCAAGGAAAAAGGGCCAAATAACATTTAATGGTAAACCTATCAGAATTACACCCAACTTCTCAGCAGAGACCATAAAAGCCAGAAGGGCCTGGACAGAGATCCTGCAAACCCTAAGAGAACACAGATGCCAGGCCAGACTACTTTACCCAGCAAAATTATCAATAACCATTGATGGAGAAAACAAAATATTCCATGACAAAAACAAATTCAAACAGTACCTATCGACAAACCCAGCTTTACAGAAGGTACTAGAAGGAAAACTCCATCCCAATGGGTCAAGCTACAACCAAAACTATCCAGGAAATAGATAACTATCCCATGGCAAAAACACAACTACACAAACGCTCGACTGGAAACAACATCAAAATTAAGACTCTTAACAGTCACTGGTCATTAACATCTCTCAACATCAATGGCCTCAATTCTCCAATAAAAAGACACAGACTAACTGAATGGGTACATAAACAAGATCCAACATTCTTCTGCATCCAAGAAACACATCTCACCCATAATGAAAGGCATTACCTCAGGGTAAAAGGTTGGAAAAAATATTCCAAGCAAATGGTCACAAGAAGCAAGCAGGTGTAGCCACATTAGTATCGAACAAAATAGACTTTCAACCAAAATTAATCAAAAGGGATGAGGAAGGACACTTCATACTCATCAAAGGTAAAGTCAACCAAGATGACATCACAATTCTGAACATCTATGCTCCCAATACAAGGGCACCCACATTTGTAAAAGATCTCCTAAAAAAGCTTAAACCACACATCGATCCCCACACAATAATAGTGGGAGACTTCAACACCCCACTCTCACTGAAGGATAAGTCATTGAAACAGAAACTAAGCTGAGAAATAACATCATTAACCAATGCCATGGGTCAAATGGATCTAACAGATATCTATAGAACCTTTCACCCAAACAAGAAAGAATACACCTTCTTCTCTGCACCCCATGGAACCTTCTCCAAAATTGATCACATCGTAGGTCACAAAGCAAGCCTCAACAGATACAAGAGTATTGAAATAATACCTTGTATCCTATCAGATCACCATGCTCTTAGGCTGCAGTTCAACAACAACAGAAATAACAAAAAGCCTACACGTATGTGGAAACTAAACAACTCTCTGCTAAATGACACCTGGGTCAGGGAAGAAATAAAGAAATAAATCAAGGAGTTTCTGAAATTCAATGAAAATGAAGAAACAACAAACCCAAATTTGTGGGATACATTGAAAGCAGTGCTAAGAGGAAAATTCATAGCACTAAGTGCCTTTAAAAAGAAATTGGAAACATAGCACATAAGCATCTTAACAACACAACTGGAAGCCCTAGAAAAAAAAGAAGCAGAAACACCCAAGAGTAGTAGATGCCTGGAAATAATCAAACTCAGGGCTGAAATTAACAAATTAGAAACTAAGAAAACAGTCCAAAGAATCAACAAAACCAAAAGCTGGTTCTTTGAGAAAATCAACAAGATAGACAGACCATTAGCCAAACTAACTAAAAGGCAGAGAGACAGTATTGAAATCAACAAAATCAGAAATGAAAAGGGAGACATAACAACAGACACTGAAGAAATTCAAAGAATCATAAGATCCTACTTTGAAGGCATATACGCCACAAAATTTGAAAATCTAAGGGAAATGGACAATTTTCTTGATCAATTTTACTTGCCAAAGTTGAATGAAGAACAGATAAACAAGCTAAATAGTCCCATTTTCCCTACAGAAATAGAAGCAATCATCGATGGTCTCCCAACCAAAAAAAGCCCAGGGCCAGATGGTTTCAGTGCAGAATTCTACCAGACCTTTCAGGGCGAGCTAATACCGATACTCTTCAAGCTACTCCAAAAGATAGAAATGGATGGAAAATTATCAAATTCATTCTATGAGGCCATAGTCTCATTGATACCTAAACCTCACAAAGACTCAACAAAGAAAGAGAATTTCAGACCAATTTCTCTTATGAACATAGATGCAAAAATACTAAATAAAATCCTTGCAAAACGAATACAGGAGCACATCAAAGATATCATTCATCATGACCAAGTAGGTTTCATTCCAGGCATGCAGGGATGGTTTAATATATGGAAATCCATCAATGTAATCCACCATATAAACAAACTGAAAATAAAAAACCACATGATCATCTCCTTGGATGCAGAGAAAGCATTTGATAAAATTCAACACCCATTCATGTTTAAAGTTTTAGAGAGATCGGGGATACAAGGCACTTTCCTCAACATAATAAAGGCTATATACAGCAAGCCAATAGCCAAAATCAAAGTAAATGGTGAGATACTCGAGGAAATTCCTCTAAAATCGGGAACAAGGCAAGGCTGCCCACTCTCTCCATATCTCTTCAATATAGTACTCGAAGTTCTAGCCAGAGCAATAAGACAACAAAAGGAGATCAAGGGTATCCAAATGGGAAAGGAGGAAGTCAAATTATCCCTCTCTGCAGATGATATGATAGTGTACATAAGTGACCCTCAAAACTCCACCAGAGAACTCCTAAAGCTGATAAACACCTTCAGCAAATTGGCTGGATACAAAATTAACTCAAAAAAGTCTGTAGCCTTCCTATACACAAATGACAAGCTTGCAGAGGAAGAAATTAGGAAAACCACACCCTTCACATTAGCCACAAGCAATATAAAATATCTAGGAGTTACCTTAACTAAGCAAGTGAAGGACTTGTATGAAAAAAATTTCAAAACTCTAAAGAAAGAGATTGAAGATGACCTGAGAAGATGGCGTGATCTTCCTTGCTCATGGATCGGGAGAATTAACATAGTAAAAATGGCCATCCTACCAAAAGCAATCTACAGATTCAATGCAATCCCTATCAAAATAACTACACAATTTTTTAAAGACATTGAAAGTTCAATTCTGAACTTCATATGGAAAAACAAAAAACCCAGAATAGCTAAAACAATCTTGTACAATAAAAGGTGCTCCGGAGGAATCTCCATACCTGATCTCAAACTGTACTATAAAGCAATAGTAATTAAAACAGCATGGTACTGGCACAGCAACAGGCTGGTTGATCTGTGGAATCGAATCGAAGACCCAGATATGAATCCACACACATATGGTCACTTGATTTTTGACAAAGAAGCCAAATCCATTCAATGGAAAAAGGATAGCATCTTCAACAAATGGTGCTGGTCTAACTGGAGGTCTATGTGTAAAAAAATAAAACTGGACCCATATTTGTCACCTTGCACAAAACTCAAATCCAAGTGGATTAAAGACCTCAACATAAAACCAGAGACACTAAGCCACTTAGAAGAAAAAGTGGGGAAGTGCCTGGAACATATTGGCACAGGAGACAACTTCCTGAACAGAACACCAACGGCCCAGGCCTTAATGTCAACCATTAATAAATGGGACCTCATGAGGCCGAGAAGCTTCTGTAAGGCAGGAGACACTGTCAAGAGAACAAAGCGACAGCCTACAGACTGGGAAAAAAATCTTCACCAACCCTACATCTGACAAAGGTCTAATATCCAAAATATATAAAGAACTCAAGAAATTAAACACCACCAAACCGAATAACTCAATTGAGAAATGGGGCTTGGAACTAAACAGAGAATTCTCAACAGAGGAGTATGAAATGGCTGAGAAACACTTAAAGAAATGCTCAACCTCCTTCGTCATCAGGGAAATGCAAATCAAAACAACTCTGAGATTCCATCTTACACCCATCAGAATGGCTAAGATCAAAAACTCAAGCGACACCACATGCTGGCGAGGATGTGGGGAGAGAGGAACACTCCTTCATTGCTGGTGGGAATGCAAACTAGTACAGCCACTTTGGAAATCTATCTGGTGCTATCTCAGAAAAATGGGAATAGGGCTTCCTCAAGACCCAGCTATTCCACTCCTTGGAATATACCCAGAAGATGCTCCAGCACACAACAAGAAAATTTGCTCAACCATGTTCATAGCAGCCTTATTCATAATAGCCAGAACATGGAAACAGCCTAAGTGTCCCTCAGTAGAAGAGTGGATAAAGAAACTGTGGTACATATACACTATGGAATACTACTCAGCTATTAAAAACAAGGAATTCCCGAAATTTGTGGATAAATGGATTGAGCTAGAAATGATCATAATGAGTGAGTTAACCCAGAAGCAGAAAGAATCAAATGGTATATACTCACTTATATCTGCATACTAGCCCAAGGGGCATGTCCCACAAAAGCCTTCACTTACCAGGAAACTGGGACAGAGGGGAAGGCATCCTATTGGGACTCTAAATGAGAGACGCATGGGAGAACAGCAAAATATAAGGATACAGAGGGTCCTAGAAATCTACAAGTAGAACAATATGATAGGCAGATTTGGGCCCAGGGGTCCCGCTCAAACTAAGGCACCAGCCAAGGACAATACAGGAGGTAAACTTTAAACCCCTTCCCAGATCTAGCCAATGGTCAGAATATTCTCCACAGTTGAGTGGAGAGTGTGATACGGCTTTCTCATGTACTCTGGTGCCTCACATTTGACCATGTCCCCTGGAGGGGGAGACCTGGTGGCACTCAGAGGAAGGACAGCAAGTAGCCAAGAAGAGACTTGATACCCTATGAGAATATATAGGGGGACGTAATCCCCCTCAGGAACAGTCATAGGGGAGGGGAATAATGGGAAAATGGGGGGGGGGAGGAATGGGAGGATACAAGGGATGGGATAAACATTGAGATGTAACAAGAATAAATTAATAAAAAAAAAGAAAGAAATTTAATGTCAATCTTTACAAATGGATAACACTGTCATATATATATATATATATATATATATATATATATATATATATATATATATATATATATATATATATCACATTTTCCTTATCCATTGATGAGTACCTAAACTGATTCAATAAGTTTGTTTTGTTAATGATGCTCTAATAAACGTAGATGTACAAGTATTCTTGTGGGACAATCACTTAGAATCCTTTCTGTGGTGAATTCTCCCATTGATGTCCTAGTTTATAGTCCACCAACAGTATCTAAAGCTACTCCTTTCTCTAAATGATTGCCAGCAGGTGTTTTTACTTATTATTCCAACTAAGGTGAGATAGAAGGGATCTCAATATCATTTTAATTTTTACTTCCCTCAGGGCTAAGAATTTTTAATATTTTTTCCATAATATTATGGGTTTTTGTACTTCACCTAAAACTTTTTAATGGTTCATTTGGAATTTTGCACAAAGTTTTTTGATCATATTCACCCATGCTCAAACTCCAGATCCACCCTGCTCTTCCCTATTCACCCACTTTTTAGTTCTATCCTGTGATTTGCTTTGCTCATGAGTTGGCTGATTTGGGAGCAGGAGGTTTTGGGTTGTTTGGTTTGATTGTATTTGTTGTTGTTTGCATGGTGGGTTGGCTGGTTGGATGATTTGATTATGGAAGGAAGTAGTGTGAATATCTGTGTTCTTGAAATAGAGGCTGACTACTGGTTCCAATGCAGAGAAGGCAATGCCAATTGCATTTTTCAGAGAATAGCATTATTTCCTGATTCATTGTCATATTTCAAAACCCATCAATAGTTTATCAGAGTGATTACATTTACTTCTGTTTACATAAGACAGAAATGTAGGAAGAATAGTGGGAACATAGGAAGTGAAAGGAACCTTGAGTTAAAGCACAATTTACAATATTTGATATTATGGTTACTAGCATAAAGAAATGGTTCTTCTCATATACAGGTACTTTAAGTTAAAGTAGTAGTGAACCAGGCTTAAGGCCTGAACATATACGATTGTGAGTAGAGTCTCATTCCTTTTTTTTTCTATACACATTCAGGGAATCTTAGAAAAGATTACTAACTTTTAAAACTCTTTCCTACCAGGATGTGTCTACAAATAGTTTTCCTTATAGATTTTTTTCTATCATTATGAGGTGATCTAATTTAAAAATTCAGCAAACATTGTCTTAATATTTTCTGCTCATTCTGAATTAACAGCATTTACTCCATTTGTTTTCTTCAGGTTAAGGTAATGACTAGTGTTCTTTAAAAATTTGAGTGAGGAGGGATCCAAGATGGCAGCAAGCAGTGTGGACCAGGTTTAGAAGCTCCAGTAAAAAACTCAGGGAATTGCACAGAATTCTGAACCAGAAACACCGAGGTCCCCACACCACTGCAGCAGCAGTGCTCCACGGTTGGAAAGGACCAGGGTGCAGAGGACCTGTGTGTCCCTGCACACGGGAGAAGCATGGATTTTCTCAGATCAGAACAGCAGCGGCAGCAGCGGCGGCAGCAGCGGAGGCTGTGGTTTGCAGCTCGGAGCCCTCTGGCAGAGATGACTAGTGTGGTGGCTGGTGGGAGTTGCTGTGGGAGACGGGACTCTGGGCAGGATTTGGGTGGCACGGTGCCCTGAGGCCCAAACTGGACTCGGCAGACAGTTCAGCCTCTGAGTCGTAAGCTCAGCTCATTGCACAGTTCCGCCGCAGAGATGCTAGCTTACCTCAGCACGCAGTTCTGCCTGAGGTGCTAGCTCAGCTCAGCGCCCAGTTCTGCCAGAGACACTAGCTCAGCTCAGAGCACAGTTCTCCTGCTGTGGCGCAGCTGAGCTCAGAGTGCAGCTCTGCCCGAGGCGCTAGTTCAGCTCAGCCCACAGTTCTCCTGCTATGATGCAGGGTGAGATCAGCACGCAGATTTGGCCCAGACTCCCTAGCTGGACTTGCCATGCAGTTTGGGCCCAGAGACTCTAGCTGAACTTTGCATGCAATCACTGCACTGAGACTCAGGCTGGACTCTCTGCACAGTTTAGGCCTGGAGTCCCTGTCTGAATTCAGCGCACAGTGTGGGTCCAGAGTCCCTGGCTGAGCTTGGTGAGTAATTCTGTCCCTGAGACTCTGGTGGAGATCGGTGTGCAGTTTGGGGCCAGAGTCCCTAACAGCGCTTGGCAGACAGATTGGGTCCAGAGACTCTAGCTAAGCTTTTGGCGCAGTCCTGGCTCAGAGACTCTGGTTGGACCCAGTGCTCAATTTGAGTCCAGAATTCCTGGCTGAGCTTAGTGGAAAGTTCAGGCCCTGAGACTATAACTGACCATGGCACGTGCTTTGGGCCCAAAGCCTCTAGCTAAGAATGGCACACAGTCCCAGCCCAGAAATTCTGGCTGGATTCTGTGTGCATTTTGGGCCCAGAGTCCCTAGGTGCGCTCGGCAGATGGTTCGGGCCCTGAGAATCTAACTGAGCTTGGTGCGTGGTTCGGGCCCAGTGTCCCTGGCTGGACTTCGCAGGGGACCCAGAAGGCTCTGGACACTTTGGCCTGACCCAACGCTCATTCAGAGACCCAGAACGATTGCAGGACCCACAGTACAGGGGAGTTGAGGATCTCTGGCTGTGGGAGTAAAAAACAACAGGGCTAGCCTCCTGCCATCCACACTAGTGAAGCATCAGAGCTTCCGGCCTAGGGAAATCATGAGAAAACAAGTGAATCTCTCATCAGACTCCCTCCACCCAACTCTAGAAGCTACCCAACAAAAACAGAGATGGCAAGATGTCTAAAGGACAGCGTAAAAGCGTACACACACACACACACACACACACACACACACACAAAACATGGCATCTCCAGTTTCCAGCTATCCTAAGGAACACAACCCAGAGAACTCAAACACAATGGAAATACAAGAAAATGACTTCAAATCCTTAGTAATGAGGATGATAATGGAGGAAACAAATAAAATTCGTAATCAAATGCAGGAAGACGCAGCCAAACAGGTGAGAGACATAAAAGAGGCCATAGAGTGGAATTGGGAAATTTTCAGGAAAATACAAACAACCAGATGAAAGAAATCAATAAAACCGTTCAAGCTCTGAAGACCTATAAAGAGGCAATGGAAGAAACTCAGGAATATACAAGCAATCAGATGAAAGAAATAAAAAAATCAGTTCAAGATCTGAAGATGAAAATGGACCCAATGATAAACATACAGACAGAAGAAAAACGAGAACATGAGACCTCAGAGAAGAAGGTGAGCAACACAGAGGTGAGCTTTTCTAACAGAATCCAAGAGATGGAGGAAGGAATCTCAAGCCTAGAAGATGCAATCGCAGATCTTGAAGCAACCATTAAAGAAAATGCTAAATCTGGGAAAATCCTGACACAAAACATCCAAGAAATCAAGGACACCATAAAAAAAAAGAAATCTGAGGATAAAAGGCATAGAAGAAAGAGAAGATATCATACTCCAAGGCCCAGAAATTATTCTCAACAAAATCATAGAAGAAAATTTCCCCAATCTAAAGAAAGAGATGCCTATAAACATACAGGAGGCCTACAGAACACCAAATAGAATAGACCAGAAAAGAAAAACTGCCCGTCACGTAATAATCAAAACACAAAACATACAGAAAAAAAGAAAAAATATTAAAAGCTGCAAGGGAAAAGGGCCAAATAACATTTAATGGCAAACCTATCATAATTACACCCGACTTCTCAGCAGAGACCATAAAAGGCAAAAGGGCCTGGACAGAGATCCTGCAAACGCTAAGAGACCACAGATGCCAGGCCAGACTACTTTACCCAGCAAAATTATCAATAACCATTGATGGAGAAAACAAAATATTCCATGACAAAAACAAATTCAAACAGTACCAATCCACAAATCCAGCTTTACAGAAGGTACTAGAAGGAAAACTCCATCCCAAAGGGTCAAGCTACAACCAAAACTACTCAGGAAATAGATAACTATCCCATGGCAAAAACACAACTACACAAACGCTCGACTGGAAACAACATCAAAATTAAGACTCTTAACAGTCACTGGTCATTAATATCTCTCAACATTAATGGTCTCAATTATCCAATAAAAAGACACAGACTAACTGAATGGGTGCATAAACAAGATCCTACATTCTTCTGCATTCAAGAAACACATCTCACCCATAATGATAGGCATTACCTCAGGGTAAAAGGTTGGAAAAAAATATTCCAAGCAAATGGTCATAAGAAGCAAGCAGGCGTAGCCATTTTAGTATCGAACAAAATAGACTTTCAACCAAAATTAATCAAAAGGGATGAGGAAGGACACTCATACTCATCAAAGATAAAGTCAACCAAGATGACATCATAATTCTGAACATCTATGCTCCCAATACAAGGGTACCCACATTTGTAAAAGATCTGCTAAAAAAAAAAGCTTAAACCACACATCGATCCCCACACAATAATAGTGGGAGACTTCAACACCCCACTCTCACTGAAGGATAAGTCATTGAAACAGAAACTAAACCGAGAAATAACATCATTAACCAATGCCATAGGTAGGTCAAATGAATCTAACAGATATCTATAGAACCTTTCACCCAAACAAGAAAGAATATACCTTCTTCTCTGCACCCCATGGAACCTACTCCAAAGTTGACCACATCGTAGGTCACAAAGCAAGCCTCAACAGATACAAGAAGATAGAAATAATACCTTGTATCCTATCAGATCCTATCAGATCACCATGGTCTTAGGCTGCAATTCAACAACAACAGAAATAACAAAAAGCTTACATGTACGTGGAAACTAAACAACTCTCTGCTAAATGACAGCTGGGTCAGGGAAGAAATAAGTGCCTTTAAAAAGAAATTGGAAACATTGCACATAAGCATCTTAATGACACAACTGGAAACCCTAGAAAAAAAGAAGCAGAAATACCCAAGAGGAGTAGACGTCTGGAAATAATCAAACTCAGGGCTGAAATTAACAAATTAAAAACTAAGAAAACAGTCCAAAGAATCAACAAAACCCAGAGCTGGTTCTTTGACAAAATCAACAAGACCCAGCTCAAGACCCACCTATTCCACTCCTTGGAATATACCCAGAAGATGTGCCAGCACACAACAAGAAAATTTGCTCAACCATGTTCATAGCAGCCTTATTCATAATAGCTAGAACATGGAAACAGCCTGAGTGTCTCTCAGTAGAAGAATGGATAAAGACACTGTGGTACATATACACTATGGAATACTACTCAGCTATTAAAAACAAGGAATTCCTGAAATGTATGGACAAATGGATTGAGCTAGAAATAATCATAATGAGTGAGTTAACCCAGAAACAGAAAGAATCAAATGGTATATACTCACTTATATCTGCATACTAGCCCAAGGGGTATGTCCCACGAAAGCCTTCACTTACAAGAAACTGGGACAAAGGGGAGGACATCCTATTGAGACTTTAGATGAGAGAAGTATGGGAGAATAGCAAAGTAGAAGGATCCAGAGGGACCTAGAAACCTACAAGGAGAACATTATGAAAGGCAGATTTGGGCCCAGGGGTCCCACTCAAACTAAGGCACCAGCCAAGAACAATACAGGCGGTAAACTTTAAACCCCTACCCAGATCTAGCCAATGGACAGGACATTCTCCACAGTTGAGTGGAGAGTGGGGTATGACTTTCACACGAACTCTGGTGCCTCATATATGACCATGTCCTCTGGAGGGGGAGACCTGGTAGCACTCAGAGGAAGGATAGCAGGTTACCAAGAAGAGACTTGATACCATTTGAGCATATACAGGGGGAGGAAATCCCCCTCAGTTGTGGGAAGCTGACGCTCCTGGCAACCTGCCAGGCAAGATGACTTGCAATTCTGCTCCTGGCTGGTAAACAAGTCCTTATTTGGGTTGTGGGCCGTGCTTTGCTCTGATGTATGCACCCCGCCTTGTCGGGAACCAATTGGAGCTACCGACGTAAGAGCTGCTGATTGGGTGAGGCAGAGGATATAAGAGGGGCGCTGAGGTGCACGAGAAGAAGCTTGCTGAAAAGGTTCCTGAATAAACTGCCTGGAGAAGAACGGTCGAGTCGTGTCCTTATTTTCTGCTGGTTGGAAGGGTCTCGACAAGTGGTGGCCCTTACGGGGACCCTTGTCATTTACAAGCATTCAGAACTCCTGGTGGTCAGGGCAGTTGACTGGAAGTTCCCTGGTAAGTGAGGGACAAGCTAAGTTCTTGGATACAGAGACTATAACGTTCCAGTTAGGACTATAAAGACTCGATATGAGCAATAATGTCCCCTGGTAAGCAAGGGACAAATAAGGTTCTCAGGTACAGAGGCAATAAAGTTCCAGTTAGGACTATAAAGACTCGGTACAAATGATAAAGTTCCCAGCAGCGGACAAAAGCGAAAGTAAGATGGGAAATTCGACATCTAGTTCCGTTTTCATTGCGCTCAAAGAGCTTTTGAGAGCGAAAGAAGTGGGACTTAAGCCTTAGAAAGATTTTTGAAAGAGGTAGACACTCAGGCTCCCTGGTTTGCGGTCTCCAGGAGCCTGACTCTGGCCAGCTGGGATAAATTAGGCAGAGACCTAGACTTTGCCTGGGAAGAAGGTACCCTAAAGGGAGGAGTTCGGCTAGTCTGGAAGTTGATCCGTAGTTGTATTAAAGATAGAGATGGTAAATGTATTAAAGTGCTAGAGAAGGGGGCAGAGGCATTAGAACAGCTAAGAGGAGAGAGGTCTGCAAAATCTGTAACATCATCAGATTCAGAGTGGGAAGACTCAGAAGAGGAAGTAGAAAAGCTGATCTGGAAAATGGAGAAGCTAGAATCTGGGGTGGAGCCTTTGGCTCTTGGGCCGCCTCTGAGTTGCCTCGGCCTCCTCCCTACGTTCGAGAGAACGGCTCGGGGACAGGACGTACCTTTTGCCCAGAGGTGTGGAGAGAGGCACGGACCCAACAGTGCTTTCCTGTTTTTCAGGATGAGCAGGGCAATAGATATCATGAGCCCCTGGACTTTAAAATTGTCCAAAGATTGGCAGAATCTGTGTGTACCTATGGAGTGACAGCTGCCTTTGTTACCACCCAACTGGAAAGTCTACATCGGATTGGATGAGCCTAGTAAAGGCATGCCTATCCCCTGGACAATATCTGGATTGGAAGGCCTTTTACATAGAGTATACAAGTGAACAAGCAGCTGCCAATGCAGCAGCAGGACAGGCTGCCTGGGATCAGGATATGCCTAGGGCAGGGCCACTTTGCCAATTGGCAAACAACATATCCTCAACAGGTTTATGAACAAATTAACTTGGCAGCCACAAGAGCGTGGAAAGCTTTGCCTAATAGAGGTGAAGTTACAGGAAATCTCACCAAGACAGTGCAGGGCCCCATGGAACCTTTTGCTGACTTTGTGGCCCGAATGGTAAAAGCAGCAGGGCAAATATTTGGAGATGCTGACGCTGCCATGCCCCTGATAAAACAGCTCCTCTTTGAACAGTGTACTAAGGAATGTTGCCAAACCATCAACCCATATAAGAGCAAAGGGTTAGAAGTCTGGATGAATATTTGTAGGGAGATCGGCAGCCCCCTTACCAATGCAGGGCTTGCTGCCACGGTCATGCAGATGACAGCAATGTGGAAACCCAGATCTGGAGGTGCTTGCTTTAAATGTGGACAGATGGGGCACATGAAAAAACAATGCCCTATGCAGAAAGGACCTGAAGAGCAGCCTAGAACCCTTGGCCTTTGCCCAAGATGTAAAAAAGGGAACCATTGGGCTAATGAGTGCCGCTCCATAAAGGACATCAATGGGCAACCATTGACTGCTGAGTATGGTGAAGCTCGGCCGAAAAACGGGTCGCGGGGCCCCCGACCTCAGGGCCCTCAAATATATCGGGCCATGGAGAGCCAGTGGCCCACACTCCGGCCTCCAATGTCTTGGAACCAGCCCGCAGAGCCACAAAAGGAAGTGCAGGACTTGACCTCTGTTCCACCACCAGACTCATACTAACTCCCCAGATGGGGCCTCAGGTGGTTGAGTCTGATATTAAGGGCCTCCTTCCTCCAGGAACAGTGGGGTTATTGATTGGCAGAAGCTCTACTACCATGCAAGGCATCCTTGTTCATCCAGGGGTTATAGATTCTGATTATTCTGGAGTAGCTAAAATTATGGTTTCTTCCCCTCGAGGAGTTTCAGCTATCTCTCCTGGAGATAGGCTGGTTTGGCTGTTAGTCTTACCTAGTTGCCATGATCTGTTCCCCGCAAAAGGCCAGGAAAGAGGAGATAAAGGATTTGGATCATCTGGAGTAGACTCTATGTTTTATGCCATGAATCTAGACAAAAGGCCAGTAATAAAGCTGAAAATAGAGGGGAAGAGAATAACAGGCCTTTTGGACACTGGCGCTGATAAAAACATAATTTCAAAAAAAGATTGGCCAAAAGGCTGGCCGGTGCTCAGCTCCACCCAGATGTTGCAAGGCTTGGGTTATGCAAAAAGCCTGGATATTAGCATGAGACAGCTACAATGGCAAGATGAAGAGAGACGTGGGGGATGGATGCAGCCCTATGTGTTAGAACTTCCTGTTACCCTGTGGGGTAGAGATCTCTTGCAAGACATGAGGTTTAGATTAATCAATGAAACTGGCTACAGTAAGCAAGCTCAGGATATGATGAAAAGGATGGGGTACCATCCAGGATATGGGTTGGGAAAGCACCTACAAGGAAGAAAATCCCCTATACAACCTGAGAAGAAGGAAGGAAGAGATGGGCTGGATTTTTCCTAGGGGCCATTGAGGAGGCTCTGCCCATTACCTGGAAATCTGAGGAGCCAGTATGGGTTCTTCAATGGCCACTTTTCTCAGAAAAGATTGAAGCTGCTAAAGCTTTGGTAAAAGAACAGCTAGCCCTGGGACATATTCAGTCCTCTGTTTCACCTTGGAATACACCCATTTTTGTGGTAAAGAAAAAAATCAGGGAAGTGGAGGTTATTACATGATATGAGATCCATAAATAAACAAATGGAAATTATGGGCCCGGTTCAACAAGGCCTCACATTACCTTCTATAATTCCTAGGAATTGGCCTATTATTGTAATTGATATTAAAGATTGTTTTTTCTCTATTCCTCTACATAAGAATGATTTAAAGTGATTTGCTTTTACCTTGCCTTCAATTAATCATGCAGAGCCTGATAAAAGATTTGAATGGGTTGTTTTGCCTCAAGGCATGGCAAATAGCCCTACCATGTGTCAACTTTATGTTGCCAAAGCCCTTAAAAATATTAGACAGAATTTTCAAAAAATATATTGTTATCATTATATGGATGATATTTTACTAGCAAGAAAGAATGAACAAGAATTGGATTTGGCTTATTGCCAGGTCGTAAAAGATTTAAAAGGATTTGGATTGTATATTGCCCCAGAAAAATTTCAGAAAGATAAGGTTGTGGATTATTTAGGAGTAAAAATATATTCAGATAGGATTATACCTCAAAAGCTTCAATTGCGAGTAGATAGTTTAAATACCCTAAATGATTTTTCAAAAATTATTGGGAGATATTCAATGGGTGAGGCCATTCTTAAAGTTATCTAATCAACAGCTGCGACCATTGTATGATATCTTGCAGGGAGATGCAGAATTAACCTCTAATAGGAAGTTAACACCTGAAGCCCGAGAGGCCCTCTCCTTAGTGGAGGATGAATTGGCAAAAGCCTCTCTAGGGAGAAGGCAGGAAGGACAACCATTCTCATTATGTTTATTACCTACCAGCAGTCAGCCTACTGGAGTTATATGACAGGGAATACCCCTTTTGTGGATACATCCCAGAAATTGCCCGTCTAAAACTCTGAGTCACTAGCCTTCTGCTATAGCAACACTGGGACTGCAAGGATTACAACAATGCATCCAACATTTTGGGTACCCACCACAAAAATAATTGTACCTTACACTACTCAACAAATAGAGGTGCTATTAGCTACGATTGATGATTGCGCCATATTAAGATGTAGTTTTGATGGTGAATTTGATAATCATTTACCTAAAGATCCAATTCTACATTTTGTTAAAGAACACCCCATTATTTTCCCAAAAGTAACAAGGAGCCAGCCCTTAGAGAGTGCCTGTACTATATTTACTGATGGATCAAAGACTGGATGTGGTGCTTATGTTCTGGATAAAAAAGAGCCGATAGTCATTCAATTCGCTCCAGCATTTCCCCAAATTATTGAGTTGCGTATTGTGTTATTAGTATTTCAAAGACATAAAGAGGCATTTAATTTGTTGTCAGATTCCCAGTATGTTGTTAATATTTTAAAAGAATTAGAAGTGGCAGGAAAAATTAATATAAAAGCCCTATTCAACCTATTTTAGTTCAATTACAGCAAGAGATTTGGTCCCGTAAAAATCCTTTTTTTGTGCAGCATATTAGAGCTCATTTGAATTTGCCTGGTCCTTTGAGTGAAAATAATGATTTAATAGATAAAGCTACATGCGCTATTTTTGTGTTTTGTGGAACGTCTAATGTCGAAAAGGCTCAATAGTTTCATTCTCGATTTCATGTGAATGCAGGCACCCTTGCACGCCGCTTTCAAGTGTCCCGTGCTGATGCACGGGGTATTGTCAGGGCTTGCGGTGCATGTGTTCCCTTTTTGCCCAGTCCATCATGGGGTGTGAACCCTAGAGGGTTATGCCCCCTACATATATGGCAAATGGATGTAACTCATGTTAATGAATTTGGAAAATTAAAATATGTGCATGTGTCAGTGGATACCGCTTCAGGTATCATTTTTGCTTCAGCCCTTGCTGGGGAAAAAGCCAAACATGTTATATCACATTGCTTTGAATCCTGGAGTGCTTCAGTTATCCCAAAGCAATTAAAAACTGATAATGGTCCTGCATATACTTCTGCTTCTTTTACTCAATTTTGTCAGCAAATTGGTATACAGTTAAACCATGGATTGCCCTATAATCCTCAGGGACAGGGCATTGTAGAACGAGCTCATAGAACTTTAAAAGAGTGTTTATTAAAACAAAAAGGGGGAGTAGCCTCTGGCAGAACACCAAAGGAGCGCCTGGCTATTGCTCTCTTGACCTTGAATTTTTTTCATCTGGATAAAGATGGCCGACCTGCGGCTGATCGACATGGCTCCCTGGAGCCTGACTCTAAGGGCATGGTCCTCTGGAGGGATGTTCTCACATGAAAGCAGAATGGACCTGATCCTGTAGTGGTGTGGGTGAGAGGTTCTTTTTGTGTGTTTCCACAGACACAGTCACAGCCCATCTGGGTTCCTGAGAGACTTACCAGATTGGCTGCTTCCAAGTAAGATGTTTCTTCTTCTGTACTAGTAATTCCAACATGAGGTTGACATTGGCCAAATCAAGGTTATCCTGATCAGTTCCCAGCAAGTCTTGAAATATTTGCCACCTATGCCCATTGGTGCGACTCACTGAGTGGTCCAACTTGAACCTCTTTTCTTCAAATCTTTGCTTCTGTTTGAGAATGAGTTCATTCACCAAGAAATTAGGATAGAGATGATCAATATTGTCCACAACATAATTACACTTGGGACATCTATTATTGTCCTCCAAACTCTGATGAATACACTTGTAGCAAAAGCTGTGGCCACATTTTGTCATGTACGCCTCCTCAATCATATCAAAACAGATGGGACTGAGAAGTCCCACTGAAGCCTGGAGGTTGGCTGGGTTCTGTGGAGTCAATAATACTACTGTGTGATGGAGAAGGAGCTTCAAATTGAGGCACTGTGCTTCCACTCTTTTAATATCCTCTTCCAAAACACTTAGTTCCTTCTGGATCTGTTCCAATTGCTGATGGTGACACGTCCAATGATTTCACTTTGAGATGTGCATTTGAAATAGCCCAGCTTGGATGTCAATGGAAGTATTCGGGTCTCTGTGTAACATCTATCCCCTTTAATAACATATCCCATTCTACTAACTTGTCCAGACAATTGTCTAAGTATCTTACAGGTAATTGGACCAGAGAATTTGAAATCCTACCAAAAGAATTGAGGACTTCAATTGTTCACATCAATTCTAAACCAGTTGACTTCCCCATGGCTACCAACCTTTCACATTGGATTGCTCAAGCCATGGGCCATCTCCGGGAATGGGCGGGCATGGAGGCATTGGGCCTGTGCCTCATTCTTATCGGCTGCTTAGCATTCTGGTTTATGTGCCGATTGCACATTCAACAACAAAGGACAAATGCCATGGTTGTCCAAGCTTTGCAGCCCTAGAGAATGGCCAATCTCCACAGATTTGGCTTGGTTATATGAAGGATCTATGAGCAGTCCCCCAGATCATCATGCTCAGGCTGCGAGGCTTAGCACTGCAGGGATGGAGCTGCGTGAAGACCAGCGTCATCCTGAGGAGCATGTTTGATTGCATACAGGTTAGTGTCCCAGACCCCGTCTCCAGGAAAAAGACACTGGGTTGGGTGTGGCCAAGCCAGACTCTCTGAGTGGGGTTTGGCTGGGCCATTACAATCTCCCATTTTGACAACTGGAGATCAGACCTCTACTCCTGCCTGTTGCGTTTTAAAATAAAAAAGAGGGAACTGTGGGAAGCTGAAGCTCCTGGCAACCTGCCAGGCAAGATGACTTGCAATTCTGCTCCTGGCTGGTAAACAAGTCCTTATTTGGGTTATGGGCCGTGCTTTGCTCTGATGTATGCACCCTGCCTTGTTGGGAACCAATTGGAGCTACCGACGTAAGAGCTGCTGATTGGGTGAGGCAGAGGATATAAGAGGGGCACTGGGGTGCACGAGAAGAAGCTTGCTGAAAAGGTTCCTGAATAAACTGCCTGGAGAAGAACTCTCAGGTCATGTCCTTATTTTCCGCTGGTCGGAAGGGTCGCGACACTCAGTCACAACCATAGGGGAGGGGAGTAAGGGGAAAATGGGAGGGAGGGAAGAATGGGAGGATACAACGGATGGGATAACCATTGAGATGTAACAAGAATAAATTAATAAAACATTTTTTAAAAAAAGAAACACTCAACTTCCTTAGTCATCAGAGAAATGCAAATCAAAACAACTCTTAGATTCCGTCTTACACCCATCAGAATGGCTAAGATCAAAAATTCAAGTGACACCACATGCTGGGGAGGATGTGGAGACAGAGGAACACTCTTTCATTGCTGGTGGGAATGCAAACTAGTACAGCCACTTTGGAAATCTATCTGGTGCTATCTCAGAAAACTGGGAATAGGACTTCCTCAAGCCCCAGCTATTCCACTCCTGGGAATATACCCAGAAGATGCTCCAGCACACAAGAAACTTTGCTCAACCATGTTCATAGCAGCCTTATTCATAATAGCCAGATCATGGAAACAGCCTGAGTGTCCCTCAGTAGAAGAATGGATAAAGAAACTGTGGTACATTTACACTATGGAATACTACTCAGCTATTAAAAGCAAGGAATTCCCGAAATTTGTAGACAAATGGATTGAGCTAGAAATGATCATAATGAGTGAGTTAACCCAGAAACAGAAAGACTCAAACAGTATATACTCACTTATATCTGCATACTAGCCCAAGGGATATGTCCCACGAAAGTCTTCACTTACCAGGAAACTGGAACAAAGGGGAGGACATCCTATTGGGACTCTAGATGAGAGAAGCATGGGAGTATAGCAAAATAGAAGGATCCAAAGGGTCCTAGAAACCTACAAGAAGAACATTATGATAGGCAGATTTGGGCCCAGGGGTCCCGCTCAAACTATGGCACCAGCCGAGGACAACACAGGCGGTAAACTTCAAACCCCTACCCAGATCTAGCCAATGGACAGGACATTCTCCACAGTTGAGTGGAGAGTGGGATACGACTTTCACACGTACTCTCGTGCCTCATATTTGACCATGCTCCCTGGAGGGGGAGACCTGGTGGCACTCAGAGGATGGATAGCAGGCTACCAAGAAGAGACTTGATACCCTATGAGCATATACAGGGGGAGGAAGTCCCCTTCAGGCACAGTCATAGGGGAGGGGAGTAAGGGGAAAATGGGAGGGAGGGAAGAATGGGAGGATACAAGGGATGGGATAACCATCGAGATGTAACAAGAAAAAATTAATTAAAAAATACAAAAAAATAATAAAAAATTAAAAAATTAAAAATAAAATAATAAAAGGAATTTGAGTGAGGAGTCTTGAGAGACTAAGTAGGTAAAAGTTAGCATTCTATAGGAGGACCCAAGTTCTGTCGCAAGCACGTATACCAGGAAGCTCACAAACACCTATAAATAAACTTCCAGAGGCTCCAAAAACCGTTTCTATCTCCTGGTGGTATATGCACTCAAGGACACATAGGACACATACCCCATGTCACAAATATAATTAAAAAAATTAATCTTTCAAAAATGAATTCAGGAGCAGAAACAAAAAATATGGTAAACTGAAAAGAGCGCCTGAAGTTTATTGTTAAAACTTCTGCTTAGTATGAGGAAGGGTCGTAGGTTCTATCTGTAGTAGCAAATAAGAAAGCCAAACAAACAAATAAATAAAATGCATAATGAGGAAGAGTTCTGTCATGAAATGGCTCTGAAAATAGTGGAGAAGAGAACTTGGGAATAAATGATGTGTACAGAATAAATAAAGCAGTACAGAAACTGTTGTGGAACCAGTAATGGACAGCTTGGTTCTTACTTTTTCTTGTTGTTACTAGCTTAGGTTTTCATGTGTGTTCTTTAGTCCTTCTCTGAAGGCAAGAACCAAGCTAACTGTGGATACTAAAATGTTTGTGGTAACTCATAACTGTCTGATGACCTCATGTTTTCATGTCTTCCAAAACTGTAAGGCAGGTAACATTAGCCCTTTTATACAGAAAAAAATGCTGAAGTGAGGAAAGTCCTAGATTGCCAGAAGACTACCATCCTACAGGTGAGACCCAGTAAAGCTTGAGCACAGAGCTGACTGGTGAGCACAGGCTTTCTTTAAACAATGAACATGCCTCATGCACTTGAGATCCTTGTGGTGCTTTTGTACAATTTAGATTCCCTGCATTTATTTTGAAAAATATTTGATACAAAGTTACTTATCATTTGATCATGAAGATGAAATGAGTGAAAGCCTTATGGCATAGTATGAGTAGGGTGCACCAAGGTGTGTAGTTGGGCTTTTAACCTCATATTTAAATAAAGCAGACACTAGGGGAAATGGATAGGGTTCAACAGCAGTGTTCAGACTTCTTTACTTTTACTTTCTATTCAGTGTTCTATTGCTGTGAAGAGACACCATGACCACAGCAACTCATAAAATAAAGCAATAATCTGTGGCTTGCTTACAGTTTCAGAGGTTTAGTCCATTACTCTCATGGTGGGAACATGGTGGCATGCAGGCAGACATGGGAGCTGAGAGTTCTCCATCTGGATCTACAGGCAGCAGGTAGAGGAGTGAGCCACTGGGTGTGGCTTGAGCATTTGAAACCCAATGTACCCCACCAGTACCACATTTCCTCCAACATAGATGGCACCTACTCCAACAAGGCCATACCGCCCAATCCCTCTCGCCATGTAGTGCCAGTCCCTGAGGGCCAAGCGTTCAAATATACAAAACTATGGGAGGCATTCTTATGGAAACCACATTTCACTCCTTGGACCCATTGGCTTGTAGCCATTTAATTCTGCAAATAAGTATTCATTCTAACTTCAAAAGTCTCCATATCCTATTATGGTCTCAACACTGTTTAAAAGTTCCAGGTTTCTTCTGAGATTCATGACAATCTATTAACTGTAACCCCCTCTAAAATAAAAATAAAAAACAGATCACAAACTTCCAGTATAAAATGCTACAGGTTATGCAGTGCCATTCCAAAAGGGAGGAAAAGGAGCATATTGAGAAAATACTGGATCCTCCAGGCAAACTCCAATTACTACATCTCCATGTCTAATGTTAAAGCTCTCTTCAGATCTACAACTCATTTCAGCTTTGTTGACTGAAACACTGTTCCCTCTCTTAGGGTGGTTCCATAGGTGAGCTTGAGATTTTCTTGGCGGGACAATGCTGGTACACATGTGTCACATCAACACCTTTCCTCGGCTGCAGAGGGAGATTCCATAACCATTTCTTGTATTCTTGACTCTAAAGCCAGAATCATGCAGCCGAATCTACCAAGTTATGCTGCTGGCTGAGATTGGAACTTGGTCTCCTTTTTCAAACATATTTCCACCATCTTTTTGTTGTCAATGGTTTCCTTCACTGCTTAAGCTTTTTTTTTTTTTTTTGACATTTTATTATGTTTCTTTTTAAACATATACATTTATATTATTACATGTGAATAAAATAAAATGCATATAGCAAGAAGAACCATGAGACAATGAGGTATTGGTAATCTCAGGGCATGACCCATAATAGCTAAGCTTCTAAATTATAGAAAGAAATTAAATAAAAGAGATTACCACTCCCTTTAGCATTTAGCATCAGGCTTTATCTTTAAATTTTTTTTATCCTCTTGAGCACTGAACTTAGCTTCATTAAACTTCATGGTGCTTCTTTTCTCCTCAAAATGTACATTTTTGTACTTTTCCTTGATCAGTTTGCTCCTTTTTCATTATATGTCTGTGGGAAAGTGGCCACTAATAACAAAGCAACACATTCAATTTTAGGCTGTCTTGGAATATCCTCTGGCAATACTATTAATCCGAAATTTAGTTTACAGAAAATTTTTAGGATAAGGGGGGATATAAGCCATATTTTTGCCAAAATGCCACACAAAGAGTCTCTAGGCCACTTCCTAAAATTCTCTTCTGAAACCCCTTGAGCCAGGCATTATATTATACATTGCTCTAAGCACCATTGCCTTCCATGTTCTGTGGCCATTGAGCTACACATAAAGCCTTCAACTGATCTTTTAGCCCTTTGATTAGGTTTATGAGTGGTCTCATTGCTTGTAGAGAACGTTATGCTCAGTGATAAGAGAACCACAATGGTTTCCACTGCATGCCCAACAGAATTCACACTCCCTTTAGCAGTGTATGTGTGAGGTGTATTGTTTCTGCACATTCTCAATCACACGTGACATGGTTTGCCTTTCATTTTAGATACTTGGTGTATATGTAGTCCTCAGTTTAACCCATATTTCCTTGATGAACAAGTTGAGTACCTTAAGTATATTAAAAAATCCAGGAATAATGGCTGCTTCAGGATACATATGTACATATATACATTAGAAATATGACATAATTTGGTCATATATAAATCCTCTATATGATTATAAATTAATCTTTGTATATATTTCTTTATGTTAATTAATTTGTAGTTTTTAACTTTTATCCTTACTATCTTTATTAGGTAATATGTGCCATAAATCACTTTAGAAACCAGATATTCAATGCTAAAGAAGATACTTTAATTCTCTCTGCTTTTTCTGTCTCTGTTTCTGTCTCTCTCTGTGTCTCTTTCTCTATCTTTCTGTGTCTCTCTCTGTCTCTGTCTCTGTCTCTCTCTCTCACTCTCTCGCTCTATCTATATCTATATCTCTCTGTCTCTCTGCCTCTCTCTCTCTTTTTCTTTCTCTCACTTTTGAGGATCAATGCAGGGCCTTAAATGTTCCAGACAATTGATAATGTTTATAGGATCTCCAGCATTTTTCCTTTTTAGTGAGACACAGTCTCAATTATATATGTATCATAGGTTGGTCTTGCTCCCTCAGTCTGGAGTGAGTCATTACACATGTCTCATTTGTCATTGAGCAGAAGTAACTAAGCCGGTAACCATAAGGCAGAGAGATAAGTCTTAATACACTACTCAGCAGAAATATGAACATATATGTCACTTAACACTGGACCTCATTTTCAGAGTCATCACAGAGGATAAAACATAACAATTATGAGACAGCTGTCCTGGGAGGAAACGTGACCATCTTCTGCAACTTGACAAGTCTGGCAAATGTTGAGCAAATCACCTGGCAGAAAATCCAAGGCCATTTGCCTCAAAATATTGGTACTTACAGCCATAAATACGGAGAAAAGATCCTCCCACCATATGTAAACAGGCTACACTGCAAGATCCTGGAACCCAGTGCCTCCTTCATAACTATCCGAAACCTGACATTTGAAGATGAAGCCTGCTACAAGTGTCTGTTTAACACTTTTCCACAAGGCAGCCATGGAGGACAAACATGCCTTAACATTTTAAGTATAAAATATTATCTATATAGGGGCCCAAAATGGGGGTAGATATATGGAGTTATAGCTTTTAAGAACGTTGTCCAGATAAACAAAGCTAGACAATGAGAAGCTGGTGGTGATGTGTCCAAGTTCGTTAGACAGGAGAAAAATAATGGAGGCCTGTAAAAATGCCTTTTATTTTCTTGAAGTAATTGTTAGCTCAGAGGCCTACTGCCTTCATCTGCTAACCTAGGCCTAGACCTGGCAATTTCTAGCCTGCATACAATCATATCTAAGCCTACAATGTTTTTAGCCTCTGAGATGTAGTGTTAAATAATCTTACACTTCTTAATCCTTCCTTAATTCTGGTTGGCTTGTTCAGCTAAGCTGTTCTAAGTCCAACTCCTCTCCAGACTGAATAATTTGACTGGCTTCTCTCAGCTTCTGACTGAATTGCTCTGTTCTGACTCATGCTAACTTGACAATCTGTTCTAATATTCTGGTACCTTCTCATTCTCTGGCCCATTCTGTCTTCACCTGTGTCTAACTTGTTCTCTCTCTGCAGCCTGTCTCTGTAACCATCCTGGTAAAACTGCCTCTAAATGCCATGAACTGAACTGCCATGAGATCAGCTCCACTGCTCTGTCTCTTAGCTCACTACCTCAACCAAACTGCCTCAACAGAACTCACCAGAACTCAGAGATCTGAATGCCTCTGTCTTCTGAATGCACCATTCCTGGACCCAAGTTTTTCTTTAGCTGAAATTTTAGTTATACAAAACTGACCTTGGACTCAGAGACCTGCTTGCTTGCTTGCTTCTGTCTCCTAAAATTAAAGTGTGTGTGTGTGTGTGTGTGTGTGTGTGTGTGTGTGTGTGTGTGTGTGTGTGTGTGTGTATTCCAGCAGGATCACATAGACCTAGAAGGTATTTGGATATGAACTCTTGCCAGAGCAGCCATGTTCTGAATTAAAATTCCTCTACAGAAGCCAAAGGAGATTGTATGTTCAGGCAGACTCTTTTCCCTCTTCTCATCATTTCTTTATATTATGTAGCACTGGCTTCCATTAAGAGGAGAAAACACAAGAAGAGTGTCAGAATGTTGTTATTAATGCCAGAAGATATGAATAAAGAGAGACAGCTGACAAGAACAAGGATAGGTGAACACTAAGAGAATTAGGCTTCTAAGTCTTCAAATAAGCAAAATGTCACAGGAATAGTGAGAACACCTGAGTTTCTCATGTCACTCTAAGTGTGGATTTCTGGCTTTGTATAATATAATTAACAGTTAATGGAAGTTGAGACAACAGTCTGTGAATGGAGGAAAGGTATTGGAAGCTTTATGACATGTGTGGTGAGGTATCCTATAGGGATATGTTTTAATCATTTAGGTGCCATAAAATTGGAGAAATGTCATCCTTTAAATCAGAAAATGTAATATGACTTGTTTTTATATTAATTTTGTTTTCTTCTCTGCCTCAGCTGTGTCTGACTTAGTAACTGAGCTCCAATCTGTTCCTGGCTCTGAAGATCTCCATAACCTTCAGTGCTCAGCTATGGGAAAGCCTGCCCCTGGAATCTCCATTTACCCCTCACAAGTCATAGTGCCCACAGAAGAGTACTTTGTTCAGAACCCCAATGCCACAGTGACTGTCACTAAAATCTACAACGTCTCCTTGAAAACTGTGAGATCCTTGGGTCTCTGGAACCTGGTTGTGTCTATGACTCACCCTCTAAAATATGAAGAAAAGTTAGTTCCTCTGCCAGTAAATCAAGAAAGTAAGTAAAAGTGACATTGAAATCTAGGGGACATTTGGTGCTGGGGAAATCTTTAGTCTGTAAAATGCTTACTATGAAAGCATGAAAACCCAAGTTTGAACCCCAGAACCCATATGAAAAGCCAGATGTGGTGTGTGTGCTTGTAATCCGAATGCTGGGCAAGAAAAATAAAGAAATATCTGATGTTCCTTGGCTAGCCATTGTAGAGTAATCAAGGACTACTGGGAGAGACACAAGTTGGACAACACTTCTTGCTGATCTCTGAATTACATAGTGCATATATTGACACACACACACATACACACACACACATATGCACCACACATGTGAGAGAGAGACAGACACATACAGAGAGAGACAGAGAGACAGAGAGCAGATATTTTTCAATTTAAAGATACATTATAAGAAATGATTGTATTAATCAACCAATTTTGACACTGCCCAGGGAAAGGTTGAGCCAGCTCTCCTGAGTGGTTGCCAAAGAGGGGTGGGGCCAACTCTCCCTTCTGCAGGCAAGGGGCAGGGCCAGCTCAGCACAGTGCCTCAGGTGGCAGTCCAGACAAGGGCTATCTACAGAGCCTTTGGTGGTAACTCAGGTACCTCAGGACATCAACACAGCCTACAGTTGTTATAGGAGCAGTGCATCCCACTCAGATCAGCATGTTCCCATGTGCCAACATTACCCTCAGATAATCTACATGGTCTCTCCAGTGGCAGCCCAGACCACAGACATCCACTTGCCCTTCAGTGGTAACTCGGGTCACCACCAAAGACCCCAGCTTCAAGAGGGTCACAGACCTAGATATGGCCACTGCTGTGTCCACCCTCATTACTGTTACTCTCCCTCAGTCTCCTTTCCAGGTTTTTTAGACTTTACCCACACTTATTCTTGTACAAACACCACACACACACACACACAGTGAGAGATGGGGTGTGGCTAGAATCCACTTATAGGTTTGTCAATCTGAGTTTGTTTTCACCTTGCTTAATGCTCATGCTTTGATTTTACTTTTTATTTACAACTGAATAATATGACATTGTATGTACCACAATTTTATTATTCATTTACCTATTGATGGCATCTAGTCTGTGAATATGGCAGCAATGAGCATCAGCGGCAGAACCTGGAGTCTTTAGGGAATATCCCAAGAGTGCACAGCTGGATCATTTAAAAACTGTCTTTTTCATTTCTTGCCAAGCTTCCAAACCAATTTTCATAGTATTTGTATTAATTTACCCCCACTAATAGCAGTGAGTGAACATTCCTCTTTCCCCCACATCCTCTTGAATATCTGTTGTCAATTTTCTTCTTTATAGTCCTCTAACTGGGGTGAGGTGGTGTCTCGATGTAGTTTTAATTTGTGTTTCCCTGAAGACTGGGAACACTTAGTGTTTTTTGAAATACTTACTGGAGGGCTGGAAAGATGGCTCAGTGATTAAGAGCACTGGCTATTCTTCCTGAGGAAGGAATTGAATTCTTAACATCTACATGCTAGCTAACATCCTCTCTGTAATTCCAACTCTGGGAGACATGAGTGATTCTGGATGAGCTTTGGGGTTCCAAGAGCTCAAGCCAGGCTCAGGTGCTTTCCCTTCCTGCTACTTTTGGACTTGGATGTAAGCACTCAACCCTTCCAGTATCGTGTCTGCCTGTCTGGTACCTACTCCCCACCATGATGATAATGGACTAAGCCTCTGAAACTGTAAGAAAGCCACAGTTAAATGACTTCTTATATAAGAGTTGCTGTGACCGTGGCATCTCTTCACAGCAATGGAACAGTAACTAAGACTATCACAAACAACACAAATTTAATTGACATAAGTTCTAGAAAAAAAGGATAGGAAATCCAAGTCTGGAGGCCTTGAATGTAAGGTAACTGTAGTGTAATACAGTTCTGGTCACTGATTGGAAGGCCTTGCATGACAGGGTGCACCATGAGAACAAAAGGAAGTTGAAAATCCCCTGTGCCAGTGATGCTATCACAATAACTCATTCCCATAACAATAATCTCCGACGACTCACAGGTGACTTCCACCATGACCTAAGCATGTCTTGAAGATTGCACCTTTTTTTTAAAGTTGGAAAATAACTTTATTTGTTCTAAGGAGAAGTCCAGAGTCCCATGAGAACTTCTGAAACCACTTCATGGTGCCAACAGCCTTAGTGACCTTGAGCACATCTTGATATTGTTGCATTGGTGATTAAATTTCCTCTTTATGTTAAATTTTAAGTTACCATACAGAGAACTAGACTTCATCAGAGCATTCCTGTGTGTGTGTGTGTGTGTTTATACCTTATTCTAATTTGTCTCCCTCCTTCATTGCCCTGTCCCAGTTGCCTTTGTGTGTCCTTCATCAGTTCCAGCACTATGAGGTCTAGTGTCTCACTTAGATCCATTCCACTTGGGATCTTAGGGTTTGCTAAACTTCTTTATTCAGGGAAAGAGGAGTGAGCACTGAAGCCAGAAGCCTTGTGAATGCTCAAGAACTGTGATGGACATAGACCTAGAGTCTTCTCTCTCTCTCTCTCTCTCTCTCTCTCTCTCTCTCTCTCTCTCTCTCTCTCTCTCTCTCTCTCCCTCCCTCCCCCTCTTTGACTCTCTCTTCCTCTCTCTTTCTCCCTCCCTCCAATCCTCTCTCTATCTCCCTCTCTATCTCCCTCCCTTTCTCTTTCTTTCTTTTTTACTTCTTTCTTCTTTCTTTCTTTCTTTCTTTCTTTCTTTCTTTCTTTCTTATCTTATCTTATTGAGTTGCCCAGGTTGTCCTTAAACTCTCTCTACTCGCTCTGTAGCCCAGACTAGATTTCAACTTTCAGTCTTCCTACCCCAACCTCCCAAGTGGTTTGAATGACAGTCCTGTTCCACTGATCCAGCCTTTCTAAATATCTTCAGTCTGAAGGCAACAAATTTTCATTACCTTTGGAGGAACAATGACTCCTATCTCTTCAAAGATGACTGATATCCAATCTTCTCATAGTCTTCCCCATGCCTGAAACACTACAATGAATTTTATTACCTATCTAACATTAAAATCATTACATTTACTTTTATCAGAGACTCTACTAGTTACCTTTCTGTGGGTACCTTTCTTTGTTACTTCCCTATAAGGGTCTTCAGATGTAGTGTTTCACTCTCTTAACTTCATGATTTATGCTGGCTGTTGTGTGAAAGAACTTGCCATGAGTATTATAGACATAAATGAGCCTTCAAATTTGCTAACAACTTTATTTCTATGTCACTTATACAATGTGCAACTAACTCACCAGAAGTATAGAAGTCAATAACTTTTAATACACTTTTAAAATTACAGTTATCAGTAAATCCATCATAGAATATCTTTATGAGTTTTCATGGGAAAGACACATAGTCTTTGTTGCAGTTAATTGTATCTGTATGGCCTAGGATGCCAATAACTGACACAATGAGACTGAAATATAATTCAAAGCTGCAAGCACTACACTGGACAGAACCAAAACTGCTACTAATGTACTGGTAAACTAAAACTAAACTAAACTAATCCTATGTTCTCATAACCTACTATATCCCAAGAACTTGTCAATCTGATGGTCCTTGGTTAGCTTCTCTCCATCAACTCCCACTGTCAACTGTCAGTCCAACTGTCAACCCTCTCCAGGCTCTTCCTACCTCACATGGAAGCTCCACTACCCACTTCCTGTCCTTCTGACCAGCTGATTGACTAAACAGCACTTTATTGACAACTGCTACATTCACTCAAGGCATTCCTCCACAGTCTTTTTCTCCCCCTTGGCACATTTTTTTTTTAATTTAAATAGAACTTACCCTATTAAAGTGTATGATTTAAAGTTTGTTGGTATTTTCTACGTACTTTGCAAAATCACTTATGTCTATTTAGAAAACACTTGGAAATGAGTGCCCTGCTAATGCTCCTGGTAGCCACTAACTTATATTTTTATGCTGATGAATTTATCTATTGTGGTTACTTCATATAAATGCAATATTAGTATATGCTGCTATTTGTGTGTGACTTATTTCATGTATCAGAGTCTTTAAGGTTCAACCATGTGGTGACATGTATAAATACTTCAATTTTTATATGAATGAAAAATATTCTACGGTCCAAATATACCACACTTCATTTATCTATGCTTCAGTTGGCAGGCATTTGGATTTTTTGACTGCTGTGAAAATCCCTCTTGAGCATTTGTGCGCAAGGTTTTACATACACATATATTTCCAGTGTCCTGGTAATAATATATCCATAAGTGGATTTGTGGGTTATTTGGTAAATTAAATCTTCAGTGGTTTCAAGAGATGCCAGTGGTCAAGCTTTTTTAAGTTCCCAACAGCCATGAACGTCTGTTTGTTTTTTGTCTGCATCCTGCTAATACTTGTTATTCTGCTTTCAAAACTGACTTTACTCTCCATAGCAGTAGGTATGACCGGTGAGTATCTCAGTGTGGTACTCCATGCCTTTATCTATCAAATCCTCATTCCTCACATTGAACAAGCTAAGAAACTATCATGTGTCTCATATGTATGTGTCATATGCGTGAAATTACATATGAACTTTTGTAGTGAATAATGGTTCTTATAATATCTTCCTCCAAAGGACATTTGCTTTTGCTGTGTCTAAGTGTTTATGGTAGGCATCATTTCCTCACTCCATCTAGAAATACATAGGAATAAGGCACAGTGCATGCTTGCCATGGGCAAGTCTCTGGGCTTGATCTATACCATTGGGGAAAATGAAAAGAATAGAAATAGTTTAAAATATGCCCCAGTCTTAGAGAAACCAGTGCTCTTTCTGCTTAGGTCTTCTCTCCTAGTGTGTAACTATGGAGATCTAAGCCTGAGAGAGACACCACAGTTCTTTGCCCTGGCAAATATTTGCCTTCAGTTTTTATTGTTCAACTTGATGTTGACATTTCTGCTCAGCTTTCAACAGCTCTGTTTTAACTTTGAATTTTAAATTGATATTTGTGTTACATGAAATCTGTTTCTCATCGCCAACCTTGTCACCTGGATGCTTCCTTTTACTAGATCTAGACCCTCTACACTCGTTATGATTTTGTAAATCTTTGATTTTTTTTTTAAAAAGGCTTAAACAATAATTTATTCAGATTTTCTTAAAATTCATAAAACAAAGCTTGGGTCCAAATTAATTAGGTCTCTTGGAATCAAAGTAGCCTTTGTTATATAATTTCACACCATCCAACAAGCTATGGGCTTGTCTACAAATTTTTGTTACCACATTCCCCATTAATGTGCTTTGAGCCTCTATTTGCAGCAATAGAAGACCCTTGCTTTCATTCTTCATAAGACTCTTAGATACTCTGTGGAAGGAGGGGCTTAATTATTAACCATCTTCCATCTCTTCCTCTTTTTGTTAATTATTTATTCACTTATACAGCCTTGTCTTAGCTACCTCTCCCCTCTCCTCCCAGTCCCACCTTCCCTTCCTCTTCCCTCACCCACTCCCTTATTCCTTGGAAAAGAAGAGTCCCCCCACTCACCCATCCCAGCTCATCAAGTTGCATCAGGACTGAACATGTCCTCTTCCCCTGTGGCCTGGCAAGGCAATCCTGCCAGGGGGAAGTGATCAAAAAGCAGGCAACAGAGTCCACGTCAGAGACAGCCCCTGTTCCCATTACTAGGGGACCCACATGAAGCCTGAGCTGCCCATCTGCTACATTGTAGAGGGAGCCTAGGTCCAGTCCAAGCATGCTTCTCCTTCTTCTTCTTCTTCTTCTTCTTCTTCTTCTTCTTCTTCTTCTTCTTCTTCTTCTTCTCCTCCTCCTCCTCCTCCTCCTCCTCCTCCTCCTCCTCCTCCTCCTCCTCCTCCTCCCTCTTCTTTGGCTTTTTGAGACAGGATTTCCTCTATGTTATCTTGGCTGTCCTGGACTCGCTTTGTAGACCAGATTGGCCTCGAACTCACAGCGATCCTCCTGCCTCTGCCTCCAGAGTGCTGGGATTAAAGGCATGCATCACCACGCCACGCATGGTTCTTGGTTGCTCCTTCAGTCTCCACAAGCCCCTCTGGGCCCTGGTAAGTTGGCTCTGTTGGTCTTCTTGTGGAGCTCCTATCCATTTCTTCCTCTTGACAAGTGGTAGAAATTCCATTCCTAGACTAAAGTTTGGCTTTATTGTCATAAATAAAAGGAATAGCACTCCCCAGGACAGAACAGCCTCAAGATTCTGTCTTTTTAAGAAAACAGTCCTAGAAAGGAAGGCAGTGCCTTTGAAACTGCGATGTTTGCAGGTGGTGAGCTAGCAGGAGCACAGTAACTTTTCAGAGCAGCTCGGCTAAGGAAAACACTGATGGCCTGGGCTACAACAGGCTGCCGACAGAACCCAGGATCCCCTACAGACACAGCCCCAGCCTGATCCCCACAACCACCCCACCCCCAGCCCCGCCACAGTTACAACTTCCCAGAAAGTCCTGCTAGGGCTGACAGAGAAATAGGGAAGTGTGCAGCCAGATGCAGTTCCCATGAAAATTAGCAGCAAGGACACTGCAACTATACAAGGTGTGTTAGCAAACACACGTGGTCCATAGTCCAGCCAGCAGAGAGGCTCCAGCTCATGCTATTAGGATCAGGCTTGGTCTTTTAAGAATGAGTCTGTTCCCAGATCTTGTGAGCTTTCTCACTTGGGAAAAAACTTCTCAGGGGCACAATAGGTAGTTCACCAGCAGGCGGGGGCGCAGATGTTCACAGAGACTCAGCTCCTAGTCAAACTCTGCAGGCAAATTCCAGCTACAAACAACTTAATACCTAAATTGTCACTTATAAGATTATTTTTAAATCACTGGTATAGAATTTTGTATATAGATGCAAAATAAGTTTAAGTGTAGATACAGTGGTATAGAATTCAAATGTAAGATTATTCTTCACACACATTTTATATATATGTATGCATGTATGCATGTGTGCACGCACACACACACACACATACATATATATATTTCTATTACAATATGAAGCATTGCACCCATATAGCTCAATTATAATACAAGGTTTACTTCCAATATTTTGAAAGTGCTATTGGAGGCTGTTTAGGACAAATAAGTTATATGAGTTAATTGTTAGTTGATCAAATCTTGTCATGTCAATTACTAGTCTACTTTTATCACAAGAATATACACCTTAGGTTCAACAGATAGATGTGATTCTATAGAAAGATGAGGTGGGATAGTTAGATAAGGTCTTAAAAACCCTCAGAGGCATGCAGAATATGGCATTTAAAGATGTTTTTTATTACTTTAAATATTCACTGACAATGAGACAGGTTAACTCCTGGCAACACCCAGCCTACCTCAAAGAGAATGATGAGCATCAAAGAACCTCCTTATGGAGATGTCTTCAAATGTGGCAAACAAGCCACTGGGAAAAATGTCCTGGTTTCTACCACAAACAAAATTCTACCTAAAAAAGAGCAAGCTTGGATGCAGGCAGAGTCAACGGCCAAACTCTGCCAAGACAGGGTAAGCAAGTCCTCAATAGTTCCTGCCTCACAAATATGTCTGTCAGATATATTGGGCCAGAAGGCTGAAGAAGATGCTCCAACGTTATAGAGAGTTTTGGGTGACTGTTCAGATAGAAAACGGTCTCTGTTATCTTCTCATTTGAAAAGCTACTAACCTGTACTCCCAGCATATTCAGATAATCAAGTTTCTTCCTTCTCAAGTCTCTGATGAAGTTGAAGACCAGGGAGCTTAGTTTTACAATGAAGTTTAGTTGTTTAAGGGTTAAGATGTTTTTAGATCTAATTAGATGTTTTAAGTTGATAATGACAAGATATGATGGAGATTAATTTACTTTCAGAATTTTAGAAGCACCAAGATAGGAAAGATGTTTTCTTCAAGGCTGCCAAGTACAAATAGCCAAAACACTAAAAATGTAACATTTATATAATTCCTGATTGTGTCATGGTTTTTCTTGCTATAGGTAGTTCATTGTATAAATATATATGTAAAAATAAAAATGTTTAATTAATAAAAATAAAATAAACCAAAAAATAAATTAATTAATTAAATTAAAACACATACGCACACGCACATGCACACACACGCAGGCATAGATGGAGACACCTTTTCCAAGTGAGCTGAAAGACAGAATGGAATCAACTGCCGCAATGTTCTGAGTTTAACAACAGAGGGAGACAGAGAACACACCAAGGAAATCCAGCCTGGCAAAACTTCTAACCAGGTAAAAAGGGTTTAAAATTGCGTTTTGGCTGGTGCCATAGTTTGAGTGGGACCCCTGGGCCCAAATCTGCCTATCATAATGTTCTTCTTGTAGGTTTCTAGGACCCTCTGGATCCTTCTACTTTGCCATTCTCCCATGCTTCTCTCATCTAGAGTCCCAATAGGATGTCCTCCCCTTTGTCCCAGTTTCCTGGTAAGTGAAGACTTTCATGGGACATGCCCCTTGGGCTAGTATGCAGATATAAGTGAGTATATACCATTTGAGTCTTTCTGCTTCTGGGTTAACTCACTCATTATGATCATTTCTAGCTCAATCCATTTGTCCATAAATTTTGGGAATTCCTTGTTTTTAATAGCTGAGTAGTATTCCATAGTGTAAATGTACCACAGTTTCTTTATCCATTCTTCTACTGAGGGACACTACAGGCTGTAAACTTCAAACCCCTATCCAGATATAGCCAATGGACAGGACATTCTCCACAGTTGAATGGAGAGTGGGGTATGACTTTCACACATACTCTGGTGCCTCATATTTGATCATGTCCCCTGGAGTGGGAGACCTGGTGGCACTCAGAAGAAGGATAGCAGGTTACCAAGAAGAGACTTGATACCCTATGAGCATATACAGGGTGAGGAGGTCCTCCTCAGTCACAGTCATAGAGGAGGGGAGTAAGGGGAAAATGGGAGGGAGGGAAGAATGGGAGGATACAAGGGATGGGATAACCACTGAGATGTAACAAGAATAAATTAATAGAAACAAAAAACATAAAAACAAAAATTCAAAAAATAAAATAAAATAAAATTGTGTTTTAATGTCAAGAGAAAAAGTAACTGAATATAAAACATCATAGATACATATAAATATTTTTAAATAGATAATTTAAAAGAAATTAGACACATTAAAAATAAAAAGCACAATAATAGAGCCTTTTAACTTTATGTTATTTTAAATGGTTCAAAGGTAGGAATAAAAGAGAAGTGCCTGAATTGAAACAGACACAATACTGGTTAGGATTATTATCATGTTGGCATTGCTCATTCCTGCTGTAGTAATCATATTTTTTTTTCTATGCCTTCCCAAAGAAGGAGGTTTTCAAGAAACAGCAGAGGAAGAAAAATGAAATATGAAGGCATGCTTTAGAGGGGAAAGTAAAAAAATGAAACTAAAAAGACAGAATGAAAAATGCTATGATGGCAGAGATACAATCACAAGATAGGCATAAAAAAAGGACACAGGCCTTGGAAGGGGAATTTTAAAAATTAATAAATAAATAATGAAAAATAAATTAAGGTATGAGAGAATGCTAAGGATGAAAATCACAAAAGCCAACCCGAGGTTGTTAGAAACACACCTTAGTTTAACTGGTTAGTGTACACCAAATGCCAGCAGACGCTGAGCATCCACAAGCTTCTGAAGAACGTGAGGTGCACCCCGTGGATGTGCTGGATTTGAGAACATTTCAGGGAACTGTCACTAATTTTGGAATGCGTTCACCATTCGTAAACCAAATCTTAAATTGGGGGGGGGCAATACAAAATGGAAAAATCTCCCAAGATTAGAAATATATGATAAGAGCGATATTAGAACCTGGTCCACAGTTACAGCAACTTTTATGGTGGAGAGAAGAGGCTAGGGAAACAGCACAAAGAAATAGGCCCATAGGTATCAATATTTCTCAAGATTAGCTGCCAGCTGAAGGTCAGTATGCTGAAGTACAGATGCAAGTGCCATATGCTGAAGAAAGCCTTGGCATTATGTCTTGCGTGGCAGCTTTAAATGACTGGACAAGGTTGAAGAAACAGGAAAAATACTTGAACTATTCCCTCAGGTTATTCAGGGCCCAAAGGAAGCATTCACTGACAATTCCCAAAGATTGACTTCAGCTGTAGATAGAAAGATATCAGATCTACTAGATAGGAAGGCACTAATCGAATCTTTGCCTTTTGAAAATGCTAACACTGAATGCAAAGAGGTGATCAGGCCTTTAAGGGCAAGATCAGCACAATAGATAAAAAGATTGAAAACATGGTTGTTATAGTTGTTATTAGATCTGGCTACACAGACAAGTGCATCCTCATGAACAATGAACAGCATTGTATAAACTTTGCCCCCCCCCCAAATTAATAAAAAGGCTGGACAGCCTGTAACTGGACAGACAAGGTAGGCAAGGCTTTGTTTCCCAGGCTTGGAGTCTCAGGTAGGAACCATGAGGCTAGACAAAGAGGAAGAAGAGAGAGAAAGGACATGACCTGAAGGAGAAGATGCAGCCCAGACAGGATCAGTTTTTGCAAGTAACTCAGGCCATGTGGCTGGGACATAGTCAGACTACCTTGGAAAACTAGCTGCCCAGTTACTGTGCTTAAGCTTGTTAAATATATCAAGAACTCTCTGTCTCAATTATTTCAGGCTGAGCCAGGTTTTTAAAAAACCTACTGAATTAATAAATTTTCTACAATAACGAATAACTTCATGACAGAAATATCTTCTGCCAATCCATTAATCCAAAGCTCGTCAAATCAATCTTGGGTAGATTTTTAGGACAGGGGCAAAAGCAGCCACATTCTCTTCCAAAATATCACAATAATCACCTCCTAATATTCTTCTCCTCTGAAACGTCTTAATCTTTGGCAAAATATGGTGCCTCATATAGTGACTAACTAAGAATTCAGCAAAAGCAAAACTGCTTTCACTATTCTCTAAAGTCAAGAAAAAATAGTCTTCGCCCTCTTCACTTAAGCGGGGGATTTAAGACAACAGTGGATCTATTACACTGTAGGGAAATGCTCTAAATTCTTTTGTTCCATAGCCCAGATTTTAGTTACTATCCTATCAGGAAATATGCCACTTTGATATATGAACAAATTATTTGGAATAACAAATACTTGTATGAAATAGAGTCTTCAACTGGATTGCTACTGATCATCAAAGCTTTTACATTGCTTTAATATCCACGATTTCTTCTTTTCTTCATATTATCTTGGAGACTGCATAAACATTTTCTTCAACTTCTTTTCATGGAATTTTTTTTTCTTCTTTTGAGAACCAAGTTTTTAATTTAAAGTTTCCCTTTTCAACTTAACATGAACGTTGCTCATTCTATGAATTAAGTTGTGTATGTGGCCATTTCGTACATGTATATGATGCCTCTCATTCCTTTCTGTCCTCTTCTCCTTTCTTATCCCCCTCCCATTCTTGTCACCTCACTCCCATGCCTCTTCTCCCCACTACTCACTCTCCCAGGTTCATGACAGTTTTTTTTTTCTTTCCTTGTGATTCCCTCAGTTTAACGCAGGCCATACGTGGCCATGTCCACTAGAGTCTGTAGGGTCACCAGTGGAGGGAGACACAACTGAAGGCAAGGTTGACCACTTTCCCTGGATGTATCAGTAGGAGATGATAATTCAGCAGTGAAGGGTGGGGAGTCCTGAGCCCCTGTTCTACCCAGGCCTGGCTGTCTATGTGCGAAAATCATTTGTTCTTTCAAAGGTTTTTCTTAATTAGTTATTTTAAGGAAGTTTTTCTTTTCAGTTGTATCTGGAAATAATAACCTGAAAGTCTTCTATCACTTTCTCTTTCACCAATTGTCTTCCTCCTTCACCTTAGAAGCTCTTTCTTCTGCTCAGGTCACGCATTTTCTAAGTCTGTGTCCTCACAAGCTCTTGGCACCAAAGGCCATGTCAATAATCTTGCTGTTTTTTATTTAAAAGTTCTTATTTTAGTGCTATTTTTTAAGAAGTCTCAAAAAATGAGAGGTAAGTACTCGTGTTATGTTTGTTTCTTGAAACTGAAGTTGACCAGCTCCTTTTTCTGGTCAATATTTCCAACTCATAAAAATTGATTTTATAAATTAAATGCCATGCATTTCTTCTATAAATATATTGGCTGAATAATTATGACTAATTTTAATTATTTATTAAATCTCAGTTGTCAATACAAAGTAATTTCTCAATTCAGAATAATGTTCTTCCTTGATTATATCTATATTAAATATTAGGGATGTGGATTCCTGCTTCTCGTGAAATTTCATGTGTAGTTTTCTGCTTTGTAGAAATTGGCTTCAGAAAACAGTTTATATTTCAGATTAAAATTTTCCATGTTCAATCTCTTCCACTTATCTACAATGGCTATGGAGTATTTTATTTAAAAAAAAAATAGTAACACCAGTTAGAACTGTATATGTGCAGTCAAAGGTAAAGTCATTATGCCTTCCTGAAAGGCTTGCACTTTCCTAATTTTATCCAAGGAAGAAGAACTACTATCTAGAATCGTACTTTTCATTCCATGGCAATGAGAAAGCATCATATAGAGTAAATTTGAATGTCAAGTAAGCTTAGCAAGTCAAAAAATGCTACAAATTAAAGGCTCCAAGATGGCAGTGCAATATAGCCAGAGAAATGTGTTCTGGTTTGTGTTTTTCAGGTACCAGGAATCCTTGTTCAAATTGGAAGACAACTGCAATTTTATTCATCATTTTGTTGTTCATTTCATTTGGGGCCAGTCTCTATATTAATTTCAAAAAGAAAAGGTAAGCTCTATATGATACATGATGTGACAGAGAAACTAGCTTCAGTTGAGATGGTTGGGAGTATTATTTCTTTTTAAATTATAGGTGTTATGGAAAATTCATCCTGAGGAGAGCAGTAAAGAAAAATGTGTTTCCAAATACTGCAGTCTCAGAAATAGGATGGTTATAAGTGTAGACTGTTGGCCAGTACTTCATATGTATGGTGAATTGAGTGTACTTTTTATTTTAAGAAAGAAAAATTGTTTATTTTTATTTTACGTACATGTATTTTTCCTGTCTGTTTCTGTATGTTACATGTGTGTCTGGTGCCTGTAGAGGCAGGAAGAGAGTGTTAAAACCGGAGTTACAGACAGTTAAGAAACCTCCATATGGGTGCTGGGAACTGAACCAGGATCCTCTGAACAAGCAACAAATTCTCTTAACTGCTGAGCTATCTCTCCAGCCCAAGTTGAAGATTCTTTATTGAGGAGAAGAAAGCCCAAAAACCAGAGTAATAGGTGGGAGAGACGCAGAGAGAGGGAGAGAGAGAGACAGAGAGAGAGAGAGAGAGAGAGAGAGAGAGAGAGAGAGAGAGAGAGAGAGAGAGAGAGAGAGAGAGAGAGAAAGGAAGAAAGAAAGACAGGGACAGAGAGGTAGATACTGGAAACTTGAAATAGGTCCAACTGAAGCATAAGGTGAAGTGGAGATCTTAATTTATAGCATTAATATAATAACATGGCCACCCACTGATCCAGCCCCCTGGTAGACAGCAATGCATGATGGGAAGATAAACGGAAATAAAATACTAGGCAATGACAGTAAAAACTATAGACATAATTGTTAATGTGTGATTTGTTTTGCTGTCATTATATAGTCTTTACATTTAAAACCCTTTGGGGGTTTTGTTCTGCACCATCTTAACCGAAGGAAATGTATAAGGCAGAGAAACTTAAGAATCTGGTCTATAGTCTAGAATGCTCTCTCAGTGGGATATGGAAGAGATGCCTTAGAAGACAAGAAGGAAGGAGCGTTATGAAGAGACCGCTGCATTAGTCAGGATGACAGGTACCTAGAGTCAAGAGATAGGAGGGATTAAAGCTATATTCAGGATGGAAAGATTTCCTGAGTGACAGGTGTGGAGAAAGAGTGAGAGGAAGGCCTTATCTTACTCAAGGTAAGCATTTAGTATTAAAGAAAACTTGGACAAATATGTGAAAGAACAACCTTTGCAGGGAGAATTAAGAATACCATTTTAAAACTTTCATTTTTAAAGTGTCTATTTTATACCCCAGGGAGTATGTTAGTTAAGTATCCACATGTAAACTTGGCATTTGTGGAGCAAATGATAAGTTTTGGAACACAGGATATGATCCCTATGGAGAAGGATTATAAATTATTGCTTTCACAACTTTGGGGGGGGGACGACAATAACTGACATCCCGCTCTTACAATGTGCTGCCATGAGTGGAAGGTTTGGTCACTGTCCCGCTTATTTCTGTAACAGTGTCATGGTATCTCTAGGTCAGAGAACATCCCTGAACCATCATCAACCCAGATGCTTAACCCGCCATCAACACTGGTGCGCACACCATCACCATCAGAGACCGAGAATGTAGGGAGACAACGTTGTCAGACAGAGATATAATTGGTAGTATGTGGAGCTTTGTGTGTATGTGTCACTATATCTTTAAGAAGTTTTAAAAATTTGATCATGCACTGACTAGCACCGATTATCATTTTAGAAATAAATGAAGGCAAGTATTTTTTTTTTCAACACATAATTCTATTCAAGGAAGCGGTAAATTCAAGTGAGGTTTTATTTACATTAATGCCTATAAAATTTTTTTGAAATTAAATTTAGGTTTAACTGACACATAATAATTATGTATAATAACTATGGAATGCCATGTATATTCTGATAGCCAGTTAAACATATCTGATTGCTCAGACACTTATCATTTCCTTAGGACCAAAACTTTTCAAATCTTTTCTGCCTAGTTTTAAAAATATACAGCACATTGTCATTATCCATAATTACGCAACTGGGCAGTAGCACAAAAGTCTCATTTCTGTCTAACTATAACTTAGTCCTGACCAACCTCTCCTCATCCATGCTACCCTCTAGTAGCCCAGCCTCTAGTAACTACCATTCTACTCTATGACATAGCTTTTTTATTCCTTATCTGCACCAGATTATCATGTACCTGTATTTTTTTTAACTTGACACCATGAATCCCAAGTTCCACCCATATTGTTGCAAATGGCAGAATTTCCTTTTTTTATGGCCAAATAATACTCATGCAAGTGTGTGTGCCATATTGTTTTGCGCTGCTCATCAGTTCTAGACAGATAGTTGCTTTATTTCCCATCTGCTGTGAACAGTGTGACAGAGCGCATGGATGTCCAGGCGTCTCCATAACATTTTCAGCATACAGATTTCCTTTCCTTTTAGATATGTATCCAGCAATGGGATAGCTTGAACATAGAATCATTTTGTTTTAACTCTTTGAGAACCCTTCACACAGTTTTCCATAATGGCCATATCAATTTGCATTTCACCCACGGATTGTGAAGATTCATTTCTCCATACAAGGACATCACTTTGGTTTGGTGTTTTAATAATATCCTTCTGGGGTAAGCTGCTGTCCTCTGGTGGGTTTTGTTTGCATTTCCCTGATGATGAGTAGTGTTAGCTCCCCACCTCCATGCCCACTAGCCATTCTGTACGCCTTCTCAAGATATGTGTACTTAGATCCATTGACCATAAAAATCAATCCGGTGTTTCTGGGTTCTATAAGAAAGCAGGTTGAATACCTGGGTGCAGTGGCATATACCTGAAACCCCAGCACTCAGGGAGGCAGAGGCAGGCAGATCTCTATAAGTTCAAGGTCATCCTGGTCTACAAAGTAAGTCTAGGACAGCCAAAGATACACAAAGAAACCTTGCCTCAAAAATAACAAAAAGAAAAAAAAAAGAAAGAAAGGAAGGAAGGAAAGAAGGAAGGAAGGAAAAGAAGAAAGAAAAAGAGAGAGAAAGAAAGTTGGGCACACCATAGAAAGCAAGCCAGCAATCAGCACCCTTCCATGGCCTCAGCTCCTGCCTACAAATTTGTGCCTTGTTGAGTTCCTATCCTGACTTCCTTTGATGATAAACAGTAACCAAAGTATATGCCAAATAAATGCTTTCTTCCCAAACTTGCTTTCTGTTATAGTGTTTCATTGAAAAAAAACAGAAGCCCTCAGACAAGTCTATGCCAGGATTTTAGGGTATTTCTGTGACAATGTGACCACATTGTTTTGGTAGGGATTGTGGAAAGACTTTGGAACTTTGTGCAAGAAAAGCCATTGAGCGTTCATTCGGGGCTTGTTGAAGATAAGAATGTTGAGGGCAGTGCAGAAGATGGAGGTATGGCTTGAGAAGCTTCAGAGGTCATTTTAAAAAGCTCTCTCGGGGCCATTAGTTATTTTGAATTAAGATTCTGTGTTTATGCTTAGCTGGGGCTGAAGAATCAGGGATTAACATGATACTACAACTACCAAAGTGAAGTCTTTTCTTTGCTGGTGATTGATGCTGGTTTGCTGCAGCTGAGAAATTAGTGATGATTAAGAAAAGTCGGGATGTATAGTGAATAAATTAAAATTTTTGAAAAAAATTTAAAAAAAGAAGAAAAGAAAAATCTACAGGTGCTGTAATTCCAGCACTTGGGGAGGCAGAGGCAGGAGGATCTGAGTTAGAGGCCAGCCTGGTCTACACACACACACACACACACACACACACAGAGAGAGAGAGAGAGAGAGAGAGAGAGAGAGAGAGAGAGAGAGAGAGAGAGAGAGACCAGGACAGCGAAGGCTACACAGAGAAACCCTGTCTTGAAAAATCAAGAAAGATGTTTTCTTCAAGGCTGTCAAATGCAAATGGACAAAAACACTAAGAATGTAAGTTATATAATTCCTGAGTGTGTCATGGTTCTTCTTGTTTTAGGTAGTTTATTGTATATATGTGTAATAATGTAAATGTGAACATAAAAAATTAAAAATGTTTAATTAATAATTAAAAAAGGAAAACCAAGAAAGAAAGATGGAAGGAAGGGAGGGAGGAAAGAAGAAAGGGAAGAAAGTGTTTTTTGTGAGTCAGCACACAGAAGTTGTATTCCAGAGATGGCCAAGGTTGTACTGGTGTTTCCAGTTGAACTTGGTAGTGTAAGAGCGAGTCACACAGGTGGCACTGGTTTGAGGGCATGAAGGGATCGTGGAGAGTAGCCGAGGCTTGGCACAGTGAGAGAGGCCAGGAGAGGCCTTTGAAGGGGCAGAATTGAAGAGGTCATGCAGCGAAGTAGAGGCCTGCCACCTGGAAGAGAACTTAGGAGAAGCAATTGGTGAAAGTGCAGCCCAATTGCGGCAGAAGACCTTTGAGTTTTGGAGATGCAAGAAACATGAGGACAGCAACTGTAGGGAAATGGAGCCAACAGGGGCCTAGCGAACAAGCCCTGTGTGCTGAAGAGGGCAGAGCGGGAAGAGTGACCCAAGGCCACAGAGGATCACGAGTGAATCATAGAAGCTGGACATTGAGTTATTTATGCTATTGGAATTTGGTTTTGCTTAGTTCACATTGCGACTGTGCCCTGTTTCTTTCCTCTTGAAATAAGAAATTATTTCATTTGTTGTTTTATTTTACAGGTACACGCAATTGAGAGACTGCATTTTTAAACCAACTTTAGTTTTTAAGAGTCTTTCGATTTCCTTAAAGGAACTGAATTTTAATGTGTTGGAATTTGAAAAGTCTATGGGACTTTTAATGTTATTTGTGTCTTTTATAGTGAGAATTTGGGAGTGAATAAGAAAGGAAGGATTGTGGTGTAGTAGTGATGTGTTCGTGGGCTAAGTTGGCAAGGGGTCAGTTGAGCTGGTTGGTTTTATGCCAACTTGACACAGCTAGAGTCACTGCCGAGGAGGGAACCTCATTTGAGAAAATACATCAACAAGATTGGGGTGTAAGCAGGCTTTAGGGTATTTTCTTAGTTACCAATAGATGTGGCTAGGCCCAGGCCTTTGTGGAAGGTGGTCCTGCATTCAGTAAGAAAGCAGCCCTGATCAAGCCACAAAAAGCTAGCTCGCACCCATCAGCACCAGCTCCTTTCTCCAGACTCTGACCCTGCTTGAATTCCTGTCCGGGCTTCATTTCATGATAAACCGTGATGTGGAAGTGTGAGCCAAATAAATGCTTTCTTCTCCATCTTGCTTTTAGTCATGGTGTTTCACCACAGCGATAGAAACCCTAAGTAAGGCAAGATTCAAAGTCTTTTGATTGATTCTGGTAGTTCTCCATGCACAGGGTCACCTCTCACAAATAATACTAATGCAGGATTCCTGAATTTAAACATAACATTTAAGCATGCCATTTGATAAATGCTGGCGTTTAAGCATATTATTGTGTATAAGAAATGTCTTATTCTCTCTCTCTCTCTCTCTCTCTCTCTCTCTCTCTCTCTCTCTCTCTCTCTCTCTCTCTCTCTCTTTGATCACAAAAAGGTGATTTCTGACCGGGAAAATGACCTTCTAAGTAAACTGCTTACCTTCCAGCATGAAGACATGAGTTCTATACCCAGAACCCACATAAAAGTGCCAGGCATAGTGGTGCATGCTTGGAATTCAAGTGTGTTCTGGAGGGAAAGATACAGGGTTCTAATGTATACTGATGTCGTCCAGCTGAGATATCCAGCTTCAGGGACTGAACGACAACTGGATTCTTGGCCTTTCTACTGGTAGGCACTGGATGACTCTGTCGCAGCCTTATTATAACAAATGTGTAGTTAGACTGTTCATTGAGTAACCCCTCTCCTTGGTAACCACTGAAACATAGCGAAATATACAGGTGTGTTTTGTTCTCCACTTCTTGTATATGTATGGATGTTTTGCCTGCATGTATGTCTTTGTGCACATGAGTTCCAGGTAACTAAGTGTGCCAGAAAAAGGCCGTTATTCCCTTGGATCTGTAGTTGGAGAAGGTTGTGGGCATCCACGTGTGCACTAGAAATTGAACTCAGGTCCTACGGAAAGCAGCCAGTGTTCCTAATCCCTGAGCCATCTCTATAGACCCAAATTTCTTCGTTTCTCTTTCTTTCTTTCTTTCTTTCTTTCTTTCTTTCTTTCTTTCTTTCTTTCTTTCTGTTTGGCTATATGGTTTCTTGTAGCCCAGGATGTCTAATAACTTCCATCTAACTCCCAGTTCATCTGACTCACAGTAAGATGGATAGGGGTACCGTAGAATCTCTACTATAAAAATACTTTTGTAGTTTATTCTGTAGGAATCCACAGTGCTCAGTACTAATGGTTTGTTTCTTCTGAGTTAACCTGTAACCCAGGAAGCAAGAGGAATGCATGACCAGTCGTGGTGTTTGTGAACCCTCCTCCTGCTGCACAGACATGATGAAGATGGGCAGTAGAATTGACCCTGTTAGAAAGAGAGATCGGTAAAGTAAAAAGTACCACGATGTAAATTCCTATGACAAGACTGTCCACCTGACCAGAGGGGAAAGTCTAAACTTTAAAATGACTGATTGTCTGTTTCCCTTCCCCACACTGCTGGGAACCACTTCATACTGGGTAGGCAGAAGCAAGCAATGAGCTTCCTGGAGGCCACCCACTCATTTTTGCATGGCTGACCAGTGGGTACAACCCTGGCTTAGGCAAAGCTCAAGGATTTTGCCTCAAAACTGCTTATTGTTCCTGTCACTGCCTTTCTGTGCTTGTCTCCTGTCTCTGGCGTGGCAGAGACCCTCACTGTCTATTGCTTCACCCTGTAGGGCAGATTTCCTGCAGATTATTGTGAAGATGTACCTTCATGACATAGTGTTATTTAAACAAATTGATGATTTCATAGTCCCTGATAATGATTTTAAAGCATTTCTTACCTGATTTAAGTAATGTAAAACCCTTCTGCAGTATAGCAAAAACTGCTAGGACCTCTGTGAACCTCCATATGTCAAGCACTTGATTTACACCAAGGGGGAAAACAAGATGAAACAAATTAGTAAACAAGGAAACACACTCATTCTAGGTTTAGTCCAAGGATAAAGCCCAGGTGTACACCTTGATAAGAAAGGGCATATGAATATCGAAACAAAGAATAAATGGTTAGCTATTCAAAACAAGACAGACACCTGTTTCTTGGGAAAATCTTGACATTAAAAACTCTTGCTTTGAACACATAATGTACATATGAAATAAGATAGAAAACTCTGTCTGAACTCATAATAAGCGTATAAATAAAACCATTGCTTTAAACTTACAATAAACAAAAGTATCTAGTTATATATAGTTCTAATGAAAGAACCTAGAATCAATAGTCCCACTGTAAACTCTCTTTTAATGTAACTATTATATCTATTTTGAATGAAGTAATTTTTTCCATACATAGAGAACCTTTGTGTTAGCTAGTATAAAAATCCAAGACAGAATTAAACACTGTTGGAGCCATCCGCTTCATCCAAAAAATATCTGTCTTTCTGTTTACATATCTAATTGTCATATGTATCTACTGTCGATATGTATGTATGTATGTGCATATATTTATATCTGTATGTTTATGTATACACGGATGAGTGGTGGCTTTGGGAGCTGCCTTGTTTTCTCTATTGATTGTATGTATGCGTGTGTGTGTGTGTGTGTGTGTGTGTGTGTGTGTGTGTGTGTGTATGTGTGTGAGGTTTGTAAAAATCTGCTTGCTTGGTCTGCCAAATGTGCACGTTGTTGCAAGCTTCTAAGTTTAGCAAGTGAGAAGCATATAAGCATTCCGGGAGTTTTATTGGCCTTCTTAATTAGGTCTCTAGATTCCAGCAAGACGCTGTTCATTGCTAAGCCATCATGTCAGAAAGAATTGAAGCTTTTCTTTTTACAACCCCTTATCACCCACCACCCAACTTAACTGCTTAAGACCTCCTGTTCTTAACAACAACAAAGGTTCTCAGCCAGAGAGCTGTTTTGGTGGAAGGGAAGCTGAAGGCCTAATTAATTCAAATGATAGGGCTTCAGACCCTGAATCTTCCCAGGTACCTCTCTTTTCCTTAAGAGTTAAAGTGTAAATAGCAAGGCCACCAGCCAGGACCTTTAAGAGTTAAAGTGTACATAGCAGGGCCACCAGCCTGAAAGATTAAGAGGTAAGTATAGAGAAAGACAGGAGCCATCAGCTGCTGTTCCCTGCCTTGGTTTACCCTGTGTGCTGGAGCTGCCTCTAGCACCACACCATCTGGCTAAAGAAGGTGTGAGATGAAAGATATAGATCTTTAGGTTGCCTTCTCTGATCGATGGTTCTTTGAGTAAAACATGGATTAAGTGTTCAGATACTGGATTCTGCCTATATGACAGATTACAGCTGAAGATTTCTTTTCTTTTTCTTTTTTCTTTTTTTGTTTTTGTTTTTGTTTTTTTGTTATACCTCCCAGATAGTTAAGAAGTGGTTTTCTGCATCAGGTAACCTGAGAGCAGAAAGCCCACTTTGGACAGGGGAAGAACCGGTCCACGGACTAGACCCCATGCTGAGGAAGAATAAGTGAGCTCAGCACCAACATTTGCCTCTGTCTGCTTCCTGTCTGTAGATGTGACCAGAGGCCCATGGTCCTGATGCTATACTGTCTTCACTGTGATGGGCTGCACCCTGGAACTGTGAGTTCAAATAACACCTCCCTCCCTCCCTTCCTTCCTTCCTTCCTTCCTTCCTTCAGTCACTTTACCATGTGCTATGTCCCAGCGATGAGAAGAGTAATGGGTAAAGCTTCCAAATTTGAAAACCTTCCACAATTTTCTCTTGTACTTTAATTTCACTGTAAGGCCTTCCCAGAACATTTATGTTGGCACATGCTTACCCATTCTTAACCACATACCACGCTGTGCTACGTAGCTTGGGAGTGACTAAAACTAATTATAACCATTACAGGAAAAGGTCCACTAGAACGGAGTTAGCCAGAGGCTTGGGGGAGAAACCAGGATATATTTATGACTAAAGAAGACACACTTCTATTCTGCAAGATGGGTACCTCTACAGTGTCTACGGCAGTGAATAATTCTGTGCTGTATACTTTAAATTTTGCTATGAGAATGGATATCCTAGCTAAGTTTATCAGTCAACTGAATACCAGGGAGAACCGCAATCGAGGCGTTGGCTGGATCCCATTGGCCCATGGCCCATGAGCGGTATTATCTTGATTATTAATTTATATAGGATGGCACAGCCCACTGTGGGCAGCACCATTCTCTGGGAAGTGGGTCTAGAATGTATAAGATATCTAGTTAAGCTTGTCTCAGTTTGGTGATTAGAAAAGTCTGCCTTAATCCAGGTACTTAAACTTAGTCACTCATTGGTGGTATTGTTTGGAGGAATGTTAGAGACTCTTTCAGAAGCGTGGCCTTGACGGAGGGAGTAGGCTACTGGGAGCAGGCTCTGAGAGTTTACGGTCTTGCTCCCTGACCAGGTTGCTCTCTCATCTTTGTACTCATGGCTGAAGATGTGATATTTCTGCCTGCCTGCTGCCATGCCTCCGTGCCACTTAAGGAGTCTCCTCCCGGAGCTGCTCTCGGGTCACCACGTTTGATCACAGCAATATGGTTGCGGTTGCCATGGAAATGGCCTGTAAGGTTCTCTTCAGTGACAAACCTAAATTGCAGGGCATCCGGTGACTCAGTGAACCTGCCCCTTGGTTCTCATCACTCTCTAAGGAATACCGCAGGGCAATCTGATAGGCAGAAGGAAGTGCCTTTAGGTTTTAGAGAACTGTGTTCAAAGGTACTTTGAGCCCTCAGGACCTCTCGACAAGACCTCACACCTGGTAACCACATGCACGCACGCACGCGCGCGTGCGTGCGCGTACACACACACACACACACACACACACACACACACACACACACACACACACACACGCACCCAGGCAAGCACGCATACATAGGCCTTCAATATACCAAATTCTAAAATGTTCTTTTTTTCCAGGATGTATGAATCCCCTCATCCTTTCCAGGCCATCGCTCTTTTCTCTAACTTTTATCTTTTGCTGTATAGGATCACTGGATACAGCAGCTTTCTGCCTCAGGTTTCTGACCACTCTGTTATTGCCCACTCAAGTTAGTTCCCCCTCTGATTTTCCTCTAAGATGGACTGGTGGGCGGCGCCCTCTACTGCCTTCTGCCAGCGCCAGAGAGCAGACGTGCACTGCACGCAGGCAAGAATTCACAGGCAGAGAAGATAAATAAATCTAAAATAAAAAATAATAGGGAGTGATTGACATTTTTGCCTGATTATTCTAAAAAAAAAAAAAAAAAAAAAGGCGCAAAGGTGAGGGCCTGAGTCCCTGGCGGGGGCGGCAGCGGGGAGGAGATACGGGGAGGGAGAGAGCAGCGTCATCATCTCTAACCACCACCACACTAGTAAGACCTAAAGCGTCTGCGTTGTGCCTGGAGGAGGCTCTCTGCGCTGAAAGGTAGTGTCTTTCCTCACAGGTGTTGCTGCGATACCCTCCACAGAGGAGGAGCTCAGACCCCAAGAAGCTAGTGTCTAGCTGCGGCCCAGAGCAATGGACAGTGTGGTGAGTGGAATCTGAGATGCAAAGCAGGGCGGCGGATGGAGGGTCTGGAGCCCGTGGCTCTCAGGAGCCCGCGGAGCTAGCGAGGGAAGCTCCAGAAGCTCTTCCTTGGAGAACGGGCGACCGGGGGGCTTGGGACTCTCTATAAGGGGATCAGGCCGTGAGAAAGCCCAAGACGGGTCCCATGGCGGCGGGCGTGGGAAGCCTTGCCCCTGGCTGGAGGAAAACAGAGACTGTGCTCCATGGCTCTCAGAAGGGGAGGGGTAGCTCTGGATGTCCCCTGAGTTTGGTCCTTAACCTGCGGCAGGGGTGCAGCCTAGTAATCTAGCTCTCTTTTGCTCCTGGGTGCATCCCTGGCCCTTGCCTGAGAAGGGAAGAAGCACCCAGTAGTGCTGCAGCAATGTTCCAAGGGATTGCTAGCTCCATGGTCTTGTTTAAAAAAAGAAAGGAAGGAAGAAAGGAAGAAAGAAAAAAAGGAAGAAAAGAAAAGGAAAGCTATTTAGAGAGGCTGACATTTTGAATCTCCAGCACTATTTACAAGACAGAAAATCTTAAAAAGGAAGGGTTGCCGCACGCCCTATTCTTTATACACATAACATTGGTAGAATTGGGTGAAAATGTAGATGCAATGAAAACCTTGAGGTACTGCTTTTCCGTAGGGCCGGCCACCCCCCACCCCCCCACCCCAGGCCAGTGATTGTTTTACATTTCTTAACAAAGGAGAATGGTGGTCTGTGAGCAGGATGCTCTTAATCTTCAAACAAGGAATTCCTTTCCTGTTCTACAAATAAATGGGCGGGGGGTGGGGGTGGGTTCGGTTCCCCCCCCCCAAGCTCCTCGTGGGTGCTATGAAGTAAGATACAAATTCAGACCTAGAAAGAATACAGAAATGAGATCTATACACCGAGCATGTGTCTAGTTGTCAGGTAAGAGCCTGCTGTCAGGAGCATCCACCTTCTTGTGACAATTACAGGAGGATTTCTTTGTCTTCACGATTGAACTCTGTAGTCAATTCGCCATTGGTTAATCTTTCAGCATCTGATAAATTCTGGGCACTATGCTGTGTTTTTAGCGTGGAATTGCCACTGTACCCCTGTGATACACCCACCACAGCACTGCTTTGCTGGGTTTTGCAGCAGATAAGCCTAAGAGCTTTATCATTCAGATCACTATTTTAGGTTTTTGAATATTTGCACATGCACAATGAGATCTCTTGGGAATGGGAGCAGGAAATTCATTCATATTTCATGTAGATCTTATGTACAGAGCCTCAGGTAGTATTATGATTATACAGTTCCTCTTGGTGACTACAGCCATGACAGGATGCCAGGTGTGGCATGTTCCATGGTCGCACCATGTCAGTACTCAGAAGTTTCACATGTTGAAGCATCATGATTTTTCAATTTCCCTCCTGTGCTTCATTTAGCCCTGAGATGAGTACTGTCATTTCCACCCCCCAGGCTCCAGGCAAGTTAAATAATGTGTCTTACCTAATACATTTAGCTTTTACTTTAGATGGAGCCTGCCGTGGTTATTACCCAGCAGTTCCACGTCATCTCCCCGGGAAACAGAAAGCCTGCCACTGTCCTGCTTGGACCAGATGAGAATATAAATATATCCTATGTGAATTTTTAACAGTAAAGCCTCTCTCTTGACTCCCTGCTCCCCAATCTGTGTTTGTTTGTTTGTTTGTTTGTTTGTTTGTTTTTTCACCACTCCCAGGGCCCACTCCTCAGTCTTATGTGTGCATCTTCTTTTTCTCTTATCCTAAAACACAGGGTTTTTTTGTTGTTGTTGTTGGGTTTTTTTGTTTTTTTGTTTTTTTTTTTCACTAAAAAGCCAGATATTCCTGAAATTTCTTTTTACAAGCTTTGCTAGGGCCTGGGCTTCATTGTGAGAGAAAGGCATAATGGTTAAAAATAATGGTGAGGAGTTAGCAGGCTACAGTCTGGCCCCTAGCTGCAGAGCCAGAGGATGCATTTGGGTGGCCTTTATCCAGCTTCCCTATATGATAAGAAGTGATGGAGAAAAGTCTCACCAATGTGGAGAAAATTTTCCAGAAGTCTCTAGGGTACTTCAAAGCCAAAGCCCTTTTAGAAGGTGGTGTCTGTGTGCGGGGAAAGGGGGAGGGGGAGCAGAGGTAGCATTGTGGAGGTTGTATCCTTTTAGGAAGCTCATCATTTTTAATTTCCTAATGGGTAGGTTCACTTTGTTGTGAACCTTCGTTCAATGAAGTCAAGAGGAGTCACAAGGTAGGCGTGGCATACTCAGGGTACACTTCAGTATCCCCAAATTGTCTGTGCAAACAAGAATTGGTACGAAGGGTCAGTAAATATGATGGAATAGCTAGTTTTCTGTAGCCTTAAGATTGTAAGGAAAACCCAGGTAGATCTCAGTGCATATACATTTATGGCTCCCCATGGGTCCAGGCAGAAAGTGTAAAATACTGGGGCTCCCTAGGTGAAAACAGCAAAGCATTCAAGGTGTGGGGTTGTACAGAGATGGTCACGAGGATTAGACATCATCTCTTTCAGGATATATCTTCTGAAAGATCACAAGGAATTCCAGGACAAGGACTGTGATGGAGGTTGAGTGTCTATGGGACTTTCAGTGGGTGCTGGCAGGGCCCATCTTCTCTCTAACTATAGTGCCTTGATATTTTGTTTTTGTTTTGTTTTTATTTCTCTCTCTCTCCCTCTCTCTCCCTCTCTTACACACAAACTACCTAGAGGATACAATTGGCTTCAAGAGAGTTAGACATACTTTGTTTTAGTGTTCATCTTCTGTGACCCCAAACTGCAGATCCTGGCTATGACAACTGGCCTTCTTACGCTGCCTAAATTCAAGGGAAGACAAGTGTTGATCTTTGTCAATTAAGTTTCTGCTTCCAGCTGGGTGTAGTGACACACACCTGTAATCCCAGCACTCTGGGAGGCAGTGGCAGGTGGATCTCTTTGAGTTCGACGCCAGCCTGGTCTACAAATTGAGAAAAGGGACAGCCAAGGCTACATAGAGAAACCCTGTCTCCAAAAAACAAAAGAAAACAAACAAACAAAAAGTTTCTACTTTTGCTTATGAAGGCACTTGATTAGGCAAACTCAAGTATACATAATGGGATTAATGGTTATGACATATAATATGTCATGAATTGGTGAGTCACTCCTAGCAGTAACTCCTCCATTAAACTTTAGGTCTTAATGGACATACAGGAGGAAGGGAAAGTACATTAAAATTGGGTGTGCTCTCACTGGACAGAAAAAGGAGTAGAAATTCTCGTAGCAGATCAAAATTATTTCCACATTGCCAAACACTGCTTTCCAGTACTGGGTGTGATAGGACATACCAGTAATTCCAGCACTCAGGAAACAGACAGGAGGGTTAGCAGTTCAAGGTTATCCTTGGCCACATATCAAATTCAGGACCAGTCTGGGCTACATGATATTCTACTTCACCCCACCCTACCCAGGCTCCTCCTCCTCCTCTTTCTCCTCATCCTCCTCATCCTCCTCCTTCTCTTGTTATTCTCCTCCTCCTCCTCCTCTTCCTCCTCTTCAGCCTCCTCCTCCTCCTCCTCTTCCTCCTCTTCAGCCTCCTCCTCCTTCTCCTCATCCTCTTCCTCCTCTTCATCCTCCTCATCATCATCCTCCTCCTTGTCCTCCTCCCCCCCCCTCCTCCTCTTCTTCTTCTTCTTCTTCTTCTTCTTGTTCTTCTTCAAGACTCTACTCAGTTTCTCTACCATCTGATCCTAAGCCCACAGGAGAACAGATATCATAAGCCAAAGAGAAATTTTAGGGTAATGAGAATGACCTACTTTAGAGATATTGCAGAAAATAAACTCCAGAAGCCACTGTACTTAAAAAAGATGGCAAAAGCAGGACTTAGTTCAGGCACACCTTGGGAATGAAGACAGGCACATTCCTCAGATGGGAAACCAAACTTTGACAACCACCTCAATCCAAAACTCAAAACCAAGGCCATTTAAGTGGCTATGGTCCAGTGACTTAGGAATAAGCTTCAGTTTCTCATGGGAGCAGAGGCTGCGGCTAAGCAGGTATTGATGACATACACAGTCAGACAGGATGTATATGTTTGTTGTAGTGATAGATTAGAGCCACTGGCTTTGGTGAATACTGACATTCTTGTGAGTCAGGGTGAAAAAACAGAGTAAAACAAAACAGACTGCCTCTGTATTCATGGGTTTTGCCCCAATTCTAGGAACCCAGGGCTCTCTGGGAATGGTATTTTAATGATTGACAAACCACACTGCAGTATTAGATTTTTCCTCATTCACAAGGAAGAAGGAACAGAATGACAGTGTTGGAATGGGTGAAGGGAAATATTAGGCAGGTAACCATTATATTACATTATATTAGGGACAGAGTCTAAGGTCTCAGGTACATGGTGGAAGAAGTCGTGGCAGAAAGTGGACTAGTAAGTTCAGACAAGACACAAACATGATGGGGTAGTTCCAAAAAGATGTAAGAGCCATTAGGCCCTTAGGGAGGCAGCTCTATTCTGGACCTATAGCAGCCCTAACAGAATGAAACAAAAAGGTGCTTTAGAGATAAAACCTATGAAAGTGCACACCTAAGTAAAAGTCATGAAGGCAATGCAGACAGGAAAGGGGGCCAAGGCAGGCAATAATGTGTACACTTCAAAGTAGAGACATAGGCAGTGAAAGATGGGTTTTCAGGAATGGAAATATTACACTAAAACTTTGAGCTATTTTTCTGTAAGCAGCGAGGGGCTATAGAAAGTTTGGGGAGAAAGATCAGGAGACCTTAACCCTAGGCGAAGAATTACAGACAATTAAGGAATGTGGAGAGCAGGAGAAATTATTTTCCTAATGGAAGAACACACAAGTGGTTATCCAATAGAAAATGGTCAGTCCTGAAAACATATGCATACAGCTAACATTACACAGATTGAGCAGATTATATTTATATACTTAGGACCGTGTGTCTGTGTCTGTGGGTGTGTGTGTGTATGGGTGTGTGTGTGTGTACATGTGTATATGCAACAGCAATTAAAGAAAAAGAGGCTGTGAAGTTGAAAGAGAGCAAGGGAAAGAGGAATGATCATAATTAAAATCTCACAATTTATTTAAATAAAAAAGGAAAAAAAAAGAAATGCCAACTCATGCAAAGATGAACTTAAGGAAGGTTACTTTACAAACATATAAATTTGTACAAATATCTAAAATGAATGAATGAATAAAGTAGGGATATGTATCAAAGTCTCCAGAGCAACTGTCACAGCACCTCACATAGATCAAAAGTGATAGGTGAAGAACAGGTTTCATTGTGACACCCTCATGCATATCTCACTGCGCCTTTGACAATACTTCTTTCAAGTGATTATGCTAATAAAAAGGATTAAAGATTAGAAAGAGGACAACCAGCCAGTGATATGAGCTGAGAACAGGGGACTCAAGCAAGGAGCAAGGACTCCACATGGAAGGACTTAGTGTGTGACATGATTAAACATCTGGGAAGGGGAAAGGAAAGAGTCTGATGGCCAGTGGGACACTGTTGTCTGGGAAATACAAGTCCAGAAGGAATGCTTCACACGATGAAATGATGATGACGTCATTTGTAAAGTTTAATTAAGCCATGCTCTGCTATTTATTCTGTCAGTTGGGCTCATTTTAGGCAGAAAGAAGATACAAAGGCACTAGAGTGCAAGAGAGCTTGGCAATTTGAAGGGAGTGCAAAGCCTGTTGTGCAAGGAGGAGACGCAACAATATGAGGCCTGAGAGGACCTGTGTAGGTGCTGAGCTCCAGGTGGTAGGAAACAGGCATCTAGGGCTCCACGAAGCACGAGGTGGGAAATTCTAGCCAATTCCATCACGGTTGTCAGATTGCTTGGGTCTGGAAACTTCACTAAATGTGATCACCTTATCCTGAAAACTCAGCAAGAGCGTGATAATCCTCACAGGCATGGTTTTGAGGTAGGAAGTACAAATTATTTTTTACCTGTGTACATTTCTAAAACCAACATTGCTTTGTGCACAGGTGTGTGGCCATGTGGTGGCATGGCTATGGTTGTGAACTTTGCATCCAGTGCTTGAGTGTGAGCCTTGCCTCTACCACTCCCTAGCTGTGCTACCTGCAGGAAGCTACTTAATGTCTCTCCTTCACATTCTTCACTGTGTAAGCGTTGATATTGACAGCACCTTCTTCGTAGCTTCCTGAAGTATTGGGCGAAGCAGTTGGCCTTAAGTGCTAAAAACAGTGCCAGGGACATAATGTGGTCAATAAATGTTCCTTGTGTGATCGTTAGCACTTCAGCCACCAAAAGCAAAGTAAAAGTTGAAATAACTACAGATACATTTATCTTGTATGTTTCTATTGCAGTCATTTATTCTTGTCCCCTGGTCTTTCAAACCAGACGGTCATGTGCCTACTATGTTAGAAGAAGAATGTTATCACTGAAAGGCAGAGAAATTTCAGAAATTTCAGAAAACAAAGTTTAGCCATAACAATGGCTGAGACATTCAAGCTTACACTTGGTGTAAGAGGAGGGAAAAGTTCATTCCAGAAAGAATGGGTGAGGAGCTCCAGCATGGTGGAAAAACCAGCCTTCCTGACCCTGGGGAGATATGTGTTTTCCAGTCCAAGAGAAGGAAAGGGCTGACTGGTGTTTACAGCTATAAGCAGACCCCAGCTTGTATAAGAGGAAGGAACATTGTACCCTCACCCAGCAGTAGGGAATCTGAAATAGAGCCTCTACATAGGTCTTGAGCTCCAAAAGAAGACAGAGTGCAGTGTGACAGTGCCACAGGCCCTTAGAGAAAAGCACTGATGAATTTCCTTTGTTCAGCCCAAGGAGAATCTCGGGCAGTTTACAAGAGCAGGAGAGAGTCATAGTTTGCCTTTGAATCGGTAACTGTATGAAGTATGGACTTAGTGACTGAGGGAAACACGGCTATCTTTTTGCTTGTTTGTTTGTTTGTTTATTTTGTTTTGTTTCAAGACAAGGTTTCTCTATGTAGCCTTGGTTGTCCTAGGCTCATTTTGTAGACCCAGCTAGCTTCGAACACACAATGGTCCACCTGCCTCAACCTCCCTGAGTGCTCCTTGGATTAACGGCGTGTACCGCCATGCCCAGCTGAAACATGGCTATATTAGTGAACACAAGGTAGAAAAACTGGTTATAATTAAAACCCATTAGCCCCATGCTGTGGCTCGGTATGCTGTATGCCTCCATATGTCCCTGCAGGTCAGATGCCATGCCAGAGATGGGGACCTTTATAGAGTGTTGGGCTGAATGGACAGAGAAGGTGAAACATGGACAAAAGCGAAGTTTCTACCTCTGGTTGGAATGGCAATGTGAAATAGGAATGAAATTTAGTTAAGGAAAATCGGCATTTCTAACATTTCTCTCGGTATTAAAAAGTATGGAACTATGGCCATTGTGTTGAGCACTAGCTACACAAGTGTGGTGGCCCAACTTCAGTCCTTGAAACTTGCCTACAGGTGGGAGGAGAGAACCAAATCCACTGAGTTGTCCTCTGACCTCTACACATATGGTATAGCATGTGGCTCCCCCATCCACATATGTGCGTGCACACACACACACACACACACACACACACACACACAAAGTTAGTTGCAGACAGAGGCATTTAGGAAAGTATTCCATCTTCTGCTTGTGCCCCTTAGAGTGAGCATACTTTAGGTCCAGTGAAACAGTGCTGAAGCAACCATAAATGACAGCTTATCTGAACACTTTCCTCGTTCTACAGCAAGGCCATCCTCAGAATAACATTTCTTAAATAGTACCAGGGCATCTCTTGAAGCAGAGGATTCCTGGCCAAGTACAAAAAATAAAGCAATGAAGAAATAAACAAAGTTTATTTTTAAATGTTGTTTATTTAAATAAACAAAGTTTTTTTTTTTTTTTTTAAACTTTGCATTTTCAGGAGAGTGTGCCTCAGCAAAGCCCAAGGCCATAACGTTTCTGAAAAGTGTTTTCCTTTGGAGTTTTGTCCTTAATATTAATAGCGCCTGATTATTTGGACAGGGTAAGCTGTCCAACATCTGCATTTTCTGCAGTTTTCTCTATTAACTTGGGGCATTTTGATTCAGGGAGACAGACCAATGTGTTCAAGACTGCTTTTGACAGTCATAGCTTTAAACGCAAGACCCACATGCCACATGAAAGAGCCACACTGCAGCTCTTCCCTCCCCACATCCTGGATCCTCTGTTATTTCTTCCACTTATAGCCTTGGGTTCTGTTTCCACACAACTCTAGTGGCAAATACGTGGCTCCAGCATCTCCTGGAAAAGGGTATTATAAGGATGTTTCCCTGGTTCTGTCCAAATGCAACCCCCATGTCGTTTGCTTTCTGTCTTCAGGTATTCAGGAGGCCTTTCTGCCATCTCTCCACCTACAGCCTGCTTTGGGGCATGGCAGCAGTAGCGCTGGGCACAGCTCAAGGTAAAGACGCTCAGTTCTTCCCCCTCCCCCGGAGAGACTCTGGGGTGAATGCTGCCCACTCCTACGTGGGTAAGCTAGCTCATTCATCTGCATGAATTACTAGGGAATGCCATCAGCCTTGAACAGTGGGAGTGGCTCTTCCCACTTTCCGTACTTTTGTTTTCAAAGTAGCAGAACGGTTTGGCATTGAGACGCTATTCCAGTAGATGAACAAGATTTAAGAAAAACATCCCCTCCCTATTGAAACATGATGTCAGATTTTTCACCCACAGAACTAGGAGGGGGGGAATACTTGAAAAATAGTTTCCTGAATTTAGTTTTTAAGGAACTGGGAATATTTGGAGCAAAGGAAAAGATTTATTCCTCCTGGAAGGCCATCCTTAAAACTGAGTTCCTCTGCTTTTTACAAAAAGTAAAAGGTAGAAAAATACTGACACTCAGAGGTGCATAAACTTACATTTTCTCCTGTGCAAAAACATGCTTGTCCCACCTTCTCTGAAGTTCCTTATTGCTGCTGTCATTCCAAGGGAGCTCATGTCTCACTTTCTGCGCTGTTGTTGTTGTCATTGTTGTTGTTGTTGTTTTCTCTAATCATTTTGATATGATGTCACTCATCATTAGCCTCGCTGACAAAGTCACTGCTAGTGAAGGGCAGGCTGGCCGCACACCAGCCCTGACACATTAAGTCCACTATAGACCTACTGACTGACTAGCAGAACTAAATGGATTGCACACAAGCACCAAAGCATTGCTGACTTTCCCACTAAGGGAGGTGATCTATAGTCCAGCACAGGCTCACTCACGTGTTCAGCTCTAGTTTTGATCCCCTTTCCACCCTACATTCTAAAAGTGACATTTTCTTTCTTCAAATATGTTCTGCAAAATCTCCAGATATCCAGGGGACTTTAACCTCATCAATGGGAATTTTATTTCTATAGCTCTCATTACCTTTAAGGAGTACCCATCATTAAATTACCAGTTGGGTAACAGTGGTCCAAGGTGTATTGGCCACTATGGCCCCTTTGTTCTCTGATACTCTGGGGAGCATTCGTGCAGCCCTCTGTTCCTGTTTATACTCGTTACTATTTCATCTGTTTGGTTTTCCTTAAAGAACAAATTTTAGTGTTTTTCTTAGTCTATATGTTGTCTATCGTTTTATTATTTAGTTCCCTGTTGTCTTTTGGTATGGGAAGGGGAAGTTTAGAAGTGAGTTTCTATTCATTTTCAGGGTCTTTGGTACCCAGTAAATGTAGCTGGAATTCAATCTGCCCATCAGTGTAATGCTTTATGGCTGAGTGCATCATGCTCTGGTTACCATTAGGTTCTGGCAATTTCTGAGTTTTGTTATAAGTTCAGCTGTAATTAGAGTTAAAAAGGCATTGAGGTATTTCTTGTCTTACTGACTTGTAGATAGGGCTCTGAAACAGTAAAAATTTTAAGGGCAATTTCAGGTTCAGTTTGGGGAAATATTTTGTGTGTGTTTTGAAAAGATTATACATTCTCTCACTTAGTATGTACATACCCAAGTAGTATATGTTCATACATAAAACATAATGCATATGTAAATCTAGTATATTCAAATAAAATATAAAAACCTATAAGCAAATTTAATTTTTTTCTATATCATCATACATGAATTTTTTTTATTTTTTATTAATTTATTCCTGTTACATCTCAATGGTTATCCCATCCCTTGTATCCTCCCATTCTTCCTCCCTCCCATTTTCCCATTATTCCCCTCCCCTATGACTGTGCCTGAGGGGGATTACCTCCCCCTGTATATGCTCATAGGGTATCAAGTCTCTTCTTGGTAGCCTGCTATCCTTCCTCTGAGTGACACCAGGTCTCCCCCTCCAGAGGACATGGTCAAATATGAGGCACCAGAGTACGTGAGAAAGTCATACCCCACTCTCCACTCAACTGTGGAGAATGCCCTGTCCATTGGCTAGATCTGGGTAGGGGTTTGAAGTTTACGGCCTGTATTGTCCTCGGTTTGTGCCATAGTTTGAACTGGACCCCTGGGCCCAAATCTGCCTATCATAATGTTCTTCTTGTAGGTTTCTAGGACCCATACATGAATTTTTGCCTTAATGATTTAAAATTACAGAATTGGAGATTCTGGGAGACATACTGAAAACTCTAATAGTATGACTGTGGGTTTATACATTTCCATAGAAATTTCAGCAGTGTTTGCTTTACATGTCTCAGTGTTGGCTTGTCAGGTACATGAGGTTTCATGGTTGTCTCATGTTGGATTGCTCTCCTCATCATGTTACACTTCTTTAGTTCTTCCGTGTGAAAGGCGCGGTTGGGCTAATGTTAGAGTGCTTAGGTATAGTCCTTAGGGTTTTCTTTAATCCTTTGTGTAGACATCCCTAAGTGTTACAATCTGGGGGAATGCTGCGGCCCAGCCTTCTGGAGTACTAATTCTTCACTCAATGGCAGCCATTCTGTTAAGTTGAACAGTTTGATGAAAGTTTATATTTTTTGTTTTCCAGATATCTAATTTCTACCATTTACAATGTTGTATTTTTACTCACCCATATTCATGCCAAAATGCTTATTGACTTATGATGCCTGGATTCGTTCATTGTGAGTTCTTGGGTATAGCATTTGCTACTCCTCTTTCATTGTGTCCCTTTCTCAAAGGTTTGGTCATCTGCTATTGGTTATTTGTTATTACATGGATGCCAACACATTAAGTCACCTATCATAGTATCAGTGGCCAGCACTGCAGAGAAGAATTTGTTACTATAACATATAATGAAAATAGAGTGTATGTGGATTCACACTTGAGTGTCAAAATCCCTTGATCATGCTGGGCACACCAAGAGCATCCCAGAGCTCCTCACCTCCCAGAGCATCATCCTGTTTACCGCTCTTCTTGTGTGTCTGTGCTCAGTCTCATTTTCTAGAGCCTGAGCCCTCTGGGATGCTCCATGTGTGTGTATGCGTGTGTGTATATACATATGTGTGCATGTTTATGTGTATGTATACATGTATATACACATATGTGCATGTGTGTGCATATGCGTGTGTGTATATACATATGTGTGCATGTTTATGTGTGTATACATGTACATACACATGTGTGCGTGTATGTGTGTGCACGTGTGTATATACATATGTGTGCATGTTTATGTGTGTATACATGTATATACACATATGTGCATGTATGTGTGTGCATATGCATGTGTTTATACATATGTGTGCATGTTTATGTGTGTGTACATGTATATACACATGCGTGCATGTGTGTGTGTGCATGTGTGTGTATGCATGTGTAGTACCTCAATCTTTTTTTTTTTTTTTTTTTTTTTTTTTTTTTTTTTTTTTTTTTTTTGCTTAAATTGTTCATTCTGCCTGCTGCTCTTTGGCCCTTCTTTTCTTCTGGCTCACACTTCACTAAGCATGAACTCACCTAATAATCCTATTCTGCCTGGCAGTTTTTATGCTCAATTATTCTACTTATTCTCCAGCTCCCGGGGGTTCTTTGTGATTTCTGGTTACTAGGCATTTTCTTGTTCTTATTCTTTGCTTCAGCATTTAAAAGTCAAACAGAACTATTTTTCTGCTAACATATAGACATGTACATACATTTTATTTTCTTCTTTGTGTTTTTCATTCTTTTCTATATTTGAATTTCAGCATATATTCTATTTGTTACCAGGTGTGTGCGTGCGTGCGTGTGTGCGTGCGTGTGTGTGTGTGTGTGTGTGTGTGTGTGTGTAATAAGGTTCTAAAATATAAATATCCTTTTTGGTTCCACAGTGGAAGTGGTGACCCAGGATGAAAGAAAGCTACTGCACACACCTGCGTCCTTACGATGTTCCCTGAAAATATCCCAGGAGCCCTTGATTGTGACTTGGCAGAAAAAGAAAGCTGTAAGCCCAGAAAACATGGTCACTTACAGCAAAACCCATGGGGTTGTGGTCCAGCCTGCCTATAGGAACAAGATAAACATCACTGAGCTGGGACTGTGGAACACAAGCATCACCTTCTGGAACACCACGCTGGATGATGAGGGCTGCTACATGTGTCTCTTCAATACCTTTGGCTCTGGAAAGATCTCAGGAACCGCCTGCCTCACGCTCTATGGTGAGGATCTTTGAGAATACATTCTCTCTTTTTCAGAAATCCGGTTTCCACGAGCGTTGGGACTGCGTTTGTAGTGCCTGGGTTTTCCGTCCTGTGAGCAAGGGCAGCGTCACTGGAAGGCACCTAGCCTCTCACGCACTGTAGCTGTTTTCACAGACTTTGGAGCTCTCCGGGCACCGTACTAGATTGTCTGGCTGGAATGATCTTCTCTCTAGGGTCTTGAAGTCACCAAAAATTGAAGGCAATGATGAGGGTGACAAGTTCTCCATGGCAGTGATTGAATTCTGACTTGGCTTTTGGACAATGAATGTGCAATACATTATCTCTAGGGGTCTTTACGACGGCTGGGCCTCATGGCAGAGGCAGGATAGCCTAACCTGGAGCCAATGTGATGCCTCTCTCTTGTTTTAGTTCAAGGAAGCGATTTCAAGATTGCTGAGGGGACAGCCAGCAGAGGCTTTTTATAACGAACTGATGCTACTAGGAATATCACAGGGTTGGAAGCATTCCTTAAGCATCCCACAGGCTTAGTGATGTGATGAGATTGTTTTCTGTGCTGACACATGGCTGTGAGGAAGCATTAGGAAGTGGGACTAAGGGTGACTTTGTAACACCACATGTGAGGTAGTGGCTTTAGGAGGCATTACACATATGGTGCTTTAAGCATGTTAAGAGACTTGACCATGGGAAAGGAGGGGATTCACTAGGTAAGGTAATGTGGGAAATTCTGCGAAGGAGACAGGAGTCTTCTACTTATTCTGCCTATGATGCGCCCTCTCAGTGTTATGTCTTGATTTCTACGTCTGTGTCTGTCTGTTTCTCTCACTTCTTCCCCTCCTTTTCCCCCTGTCCCTCCCTCTTGTCTCCTCTCCCTTCCTTTCTCATCTCATATTTTCTCATTTCTGCACATTTTTTTCCTCCAGCTCATTCTCCCTCCATCCCCAAAACTGGAAATCCTGTTCTCACCCAAGGTGAATGGTCCTTTCACCAAACCTTACAACTTGCATCTAAGCCATTCTTTGATGCCCCTATGGTACGTAATCTAATCATACAAATAATAATCTTTTTCCTTACCTTTATCTCTCCCAGCACTTACTGAGCTTGGAATCTGGCCTCCCTTCTACATTTCTGCTCTCCAGCTACTGTGTAATCTACCTATCTCTTGAACCTGCAGGCACAAACAAGCTTTCACTCACTGCTGGCTTCTAATTAACTCCTGAGCTTCAAAGCCAGATACGGAAGGATTGGTTTGTGCAGTTGGCAGAAACAAGGTCAGCATTCCAACAGAAAAGCAGGTGCTAGCTGGGGAGGCATTTACAAAGAGAACAGGCTGCAGCTGGTGGGAAATTTATATATTTTTCTTCTAAATATTTTCCCAAACTTTGTCAGGCAACCTCTGAGGCCCTTCCAGCAGTCACTCTCTGAGTTTTCCAGTTAGGAACTCTGAGTTCCTAGTTTGCATTTTGGGTAGGTCTTCTAATTAAGCAATTTGTGTGTGTGGAGGGGGGTGTCTCCTCTCTTCCTCATTCAGCTTTGTGCAGGAAAATGGCTTTTTCTCTAAACAACAGGCTTTGGGAGCTCTGCCCTGTCTGGTGCTTCTCATAGGTACTGAGTAAACATACAGAAGTGTTGCTTAGGATATACTTTCAGATGATTTCTGAGAAACATAACCCAAAAGACATACACCATATGGAGGAGAAAAAGATGATTTCATGTCTTCGTTATCTCCATTTAACCAGCCAGTTATTCTAGAGACAGTACAAACATGGCATTTCTCATTCGAGGTTTGGACTCACTGAAAGAGCTGAGATTTGGGGGAGGATGTGTCACCTTATCTGTCCAGCTTCCATTGTCTTTCTGTAAGTCCCAGAGAGAAAACGCAGATCCCAGACGAGGTACTTAACTGATGGCAGGCCATGTGTTTTTTCTTTTGTCGCAGTACAGCCCATAGTGTTCCTTCACTACAACTATTTTGAAGACCACCTAAACATTACTTGCTCTGCGACTGCTCGCCCAGCCCCTGCCATTTCCTGGAAGGGCACTGGGTCAGGAATTGAGAATAGTACCGAGAGTCACCACCACTCAAATGGGACTACATCTGTCACCAGCATCCTCAGGGTCAAAGACCCCAAGAATCAGGTTGGGAAGGAAGTGATCTGCCAGGTGTTATACCTGGGGACTGTGATTGACTACAAGCAGACTCTGGACAAAGGTAAGAGAGGGTGGGCAAGGGAGACTATGGTGCATCTATGTTCACGCATTCAGAAGATATGTTCTTCAGAGACTCTCAACTGTTCAGCAAAGACCATAGCTAAAGAGAGACTGGAGCAAAGGTAGTAAGAGCTTAAGGGAGTGAATACAGCGAGTTTTGCTGTAGTCTCCCCACCCACAGAAATGACATTCTAAGACCTCCAATAGATTTGTAATCCTGCAGAGAGTATAGAATTCTATGTTTTACACACACACACACACACACACATACACACACACACACACCACACACACACACACATACATATTCACATGTACCTATAATTAAGTTAGCTCTCTAATTAGGCATGGTAAGAGATGAAATAAGGACCACCAAGTAAGAGAATGCAACCATAGCAAGCTGCTTTAATTAACATTTGTATATAGAATTTGTACTTGTAATTAACATTTGTATTTAGAATTGCTTTATGAGATACAAAAACCAGACAATCTGAAAATCAAGGCAGCTCCTCCATGACTAACAGGAGGCTAGCACACACGGTGTGGATACACAGGACAATTCATACCCTTGGCGGGATGAGATGACATGAAAGGTGAGCACATTGCTCAGACAAGCACATGAGCTCAAAGTTATGAGTTGTTTCTTTCTGGGACTTCTCTTTTATATTTTTGGACTACACAATAGCTAGCTGAAGCTCCAGAAAGTGAAATTGCCAGAAATGGTAGACGGGAAACATACTCCTTACATACCTTGGGTATGTATGTTTACATACATAAACATCAACAAGGAACTATTTCCTAGGCAATCACAGATCTGTGTGTTCGGTGCTACAGCAAGAACGCCACAGTAGATCATAAAAGTACCAAAGGGGACAGAGATGGGGCCTCAGCCCATTCTGAGGGATTAGGAAGGTGTCCTGCAGGACCCTCTTCATCTGTCATGAAATCTTTGGAAAATCTTCACTGAGAAAGGCCCCATCTAGAGGGTCATTATTCTTTGAAGAGAAACCACTTACCATTCGTATATTTTTTCTAATCTCTCAGATGATTCCTTCCAAATGGCTCTCTCTGGGACACGTGCACACAAGGTTTGAGAATTATGTGTGAGTGACTACAGAGAGCTTGGTTTCAGAGTTAAGAACTTACTTAACAGGCATGGCTTTATCGCTGTAGTTTTGAACTCCAAGCACTAGAAGTGGCACGTGTTGATAAGCAGCCTAAAATAATGGCAGCTGTGTGGGGGCAGGTTTCAATCAATAAAACCTGGGAAAGTTGGCCACACCACCTTCTTGGCCAGTGGTCTCCAGGAAGTAGCTCTTACAGTCCTGTCTAGCTGGGCTCCCTAAAACCTCAGGGCTAGTTAGAAATTGAGTATTTGGATGAATTTTGGTCAAACAGCCTGTATGCTGCATTTGGATTTTTGGGAATGGAGCGTAAGGATAAGCCAAGGCCAAGAGCAAATGTCCTTGAAAAACAAGAACTTGAAAAAGTAAATAAGTGCTTTTCCAGGAATGCTCCGTTTGACTTCCACAGCATAAGATGTTTTCTATTGTTTGCACAGTATTTGTTTATTCTGTGAACGTTTACTGATGAAGCCAAGAGTCTCATACGCAGCTGTAGAAATCACAGAAATGAGACAAGCCTGAAGGCTTTCAATTCAGTTGTAAAATGTCCGCTACCGATGAGGTGCTGCTAGCTGCTTCCTCTCCCTTTGTGTTTTCGACACCAAGGAGCCAGTGTTTAGCTGGACTGCACTGAAGCTCTTCGAGGAAGAGATTTAGTAATGGCAGCAGAGCTTGGGAGGAATGCAGTAAAGCACTGAATGAATCACCTCTAGCGGTTGACACCGTGGGATCCATGATTTCCCCCTTTCTAATTCCCAGCATATTTATTTATTTATCTATTTAATAAATATATTACCTTAGCGTAACCTAAGGCAAAGAATATGAGCTTTGGAGGCAAAAAAAAAAAAGTTTGACTAATCCTTGACTCTTATATTTTCCACCCTGGTATGGAGCTCAGTTAGCTTCCCCGGTTAGGAGTGATTTCATTCCTAAGTCTGTTAGATACTAATGACGTTTAACTCCTGGAATTTGCAGCAATCGATCTTACTGTCTGTAACTGCATGAAGTATGTGGGCTGTCACTACTTTCTGAATGTTTTACACTTCCTATGAGGTCAAGACTACAGGTGTAACTCCATATGTACTTAGCATAATTTTAATGAGAGCTCAGCTGTCATAAAAACTCATCATAAGCGTTGCTTTATCTCCATTTTTGTCTTAGCAGCCTCCTCTTCTGACTCCCCTTCCCCGTTCTCCCCTCTCCACCCACAGGATTTTGGTTTTCAGTTCCACTGTTGCTAAGCATCGTCTCTCTGGTAATTCTCCTGGTCTTGATCTCAATCTTATTATACTGGAAACGCCACCGAAACCAGGAGCGAGGTGAGTCGTCGCAGGGGATGCAAAGAATGAAATAAGGTAAGCATCCTTTTTCTTTACAATAATTTGTGGTTTGTTTGAGTATATAAATAAGAGGGGGGCAACATTCTTATGTTTACTGTTTATAAAATACGTAAAGGTTGATGCTGTTTAAGACAAGCTACTCACTCTCTTGCTGGTGGATATTTCTGCTTTTCATTTTCTATGATATGTTAAAGGTTATTTCATAAGCTTAGCGTAAGAGCTCTTAGGAAGAAAAAATGACAATAGGACCACAGTAGGACCTGTTGCAACCAAATAAAGAAATCTGGCACCCCCATAGAGACCTGTCCACCTGTTAGTAAGGCCAATCTTACCTCTTTCTACAGCAACCCACAAGCCGTCTGACCAATTAAAAAACTGTGAAATTGCCCAGTGCCATCTCATTAAATGGCACTTCCTATGCTATACTTTCTTGAAACCTCAAACACTATCAACATACAAGTGGTCCACACATGTACGTGTTATTTTATATTATTCTTCATGCCTTTTCAGGCTGGGAATTTCTTTTTACCCAGTACCAACATTTGCCACGCATACACACACATGCCTATATGTGCGTATATTGCTCAATAAGTGTTCATTTATCAATCGAGTGAATAGCTGGAGGTCGCATGAATAAATTTTCAAAGGTATTTTCCAAATTCTCTTCCTCTTATTGTAGCTCACTGCCTTGTGACTGCCAGCCAAATCATAGACAATATAAAGGAAAACGAGAGAGTGAGCTATAGTTCAAACAAGATTTTAATTTCTTTGTTTTCTGAAGCCTGTGCACAACCTATTGAACGCAAAGCCATGATTTGTTTTTTGTATTGTTTTGTTTTAAAATGGGAATTTTCCAGGGTTAAGGGGTGACATGGGAGTTTCTTCCATCTTAGAGAACTGAACTTCAGGGTCAGGGGATAAAATAAATGTTAAGTTTAAGTTATATTCTAGAATTTGATTTAAAAATCTTCCTCAAATTCTGCCTTATTTTTTTTTTCACTTTGTTTTGTGGGCTATTTTTTATGTCCTCACAACTTTTTGGACTACCTTATCTTGCCTAAGCCTTATAAACACCAGATTAGTTCATATGAATTTACAAAATAAGCAATGAGCCTTCAATGTCAGTGACCCCTTTTTATAAAGTAGATAAAAGGATTTGTTCTGTATGCAATACAATCTCATGGCATTTAAAGAGAAGCCATAGAACACAAAGCCCTCCCCAAAGAGCAGAAAGCTCTTTGAGTCTATCTTATCCAAACACTTTGGTTTTTCAATTAGGTAATGAGAGGCCAGAAAGGAAAGCTAGCTTCCTTCTTGAAGGTCACAGTCAATCCTTATAAACAGGTTAGAACAAGCAGACTGCTTTCCGGACCGCACTCTTGACTAGAAAGGAACTACTTTTATCAGTTGCGTTCATTGTAAGCTGTTCTGTGTTTCTAACCAAAAATTAAAAAATCTAAAAGATTCAAATTCATTTCCTAAAGTTCATTTTGACTAGTTAGCTATTAAGCCCAAGATGCATTTCACTATATAGGGATATTTTCAAAGTAATAGCTCTTTGTTCATTAAGCAAGTCTTAGATTTTCTGAGGAACAGAACTGCTAAATGCCAAAAAGAGGCAGCCTATGTCTGTGCTCAACTTTTGCCTCACTTAAAGAAAATCAATGCTCATGCTTTATTTGAACCTTATAGCACTCGGATCGCCATTCGTTGGCAAATATTGACATGACATATGGCCATGTCAGTCAGTTTTTCTGCATGCTCATGTTTTGCCTAATTTGAGTTTTTAAAAAAGATTTCAGGATGTTAACAACCATAAGATTTGATTCTGTATACTTACTGTTATTAAAGCCAAGTGTCACTTATTTTGGAAGCTTAATTTCCCAGAGCCAAGGAGATGCTGGTTCACAAAGAACCAAATTTTAATCTATGTAGAAAACTATGAGAAAGAAAAAAGTAATATACATATATATAAAATGACACCTCTCTTTTTTTTCATGCAAAAGTTCCTTCTGTCTTTCCCACCTTTTTTTCTGTTCTCATTCACTTTTTCTTCCCCTCCTTTTTTGAGCTCATAAAACTTTTAGACATGAAAGTCTCTGAACCCAGTGATCCAAAAACCCATGTTGTGAACATGCAATGGGAAATGAAAGTGGAACTGAATGCACATGTGTGTGTGTGTGTGTGTGTGTGTGTGCATGTGACTATGAATGTATGAATGTGTGTGTTTTTAAGTGTTTGTGAAGGTGTGTGTGAGTGTGTGTGTACATGTATATGTATGTGAATATGATGTGTGAATGTGTGTGTTTCTAAGTGTGGGGGTGAATGTGTATGAGTGTGGTGTATGTGTGCATGTGTGTGTGTGTGTGTGTCTGTGTGTACACGCATGCACGCACGTGCTTTGCAGGAAGATAAGAAAGATGAATGGCACTTGCAAAACTGAACCTGAGCTGACTTATATCCGTGGAGGGCTCCAGAGCCACTAAACATGTGTTCAGCTAAGCAATGTTTCCTAAATCATTAAAAAAAAAAACCTCCTTTTAGATCCCAATCACAATTCATGACCCACAAAAGTGCAAACAAATTTACTTTTGCCCAGAGGGAGTATCTGTAATAACTACTGTTGTCTTTGCACAGAGGCCAGCCTCCCCCAACTCCTCTTGTGACTCTGTACAGTCTAGGACAGTGCCCTGTGCTCTCTTTTTGGTTCTGAAGGAAAATATGACAGTGACTAGGTCCTTCTCTACATCACTCCTAGGACAGTTGTCATATTTATTTCCCCGAGTTTACCCTTATGACACTAAGAAGTCTTTAAAGAATATGCCTGCTTTGTTTTGTTTCTGTGACTGCAGTATTCTCTTACTGAAAAAGAAAGTAAGAAAGAATTCAAAGTTTCCTAGGGAAATTTTCTACCATCCCATAATCATTCTTTCTGGTAACAGTCAATGATGTCATTAGTTCATACCTTCTCCACATAAGACAATGAAAGTAAATTTGAGGCTGCATTTCTCAAAAGTCACCTATGATTTATCACTTAGTTCTCAGAAACAAGGAATGAAACTTTGGTTCTGCTTTGGAGCAGATCACTGTAAATACCATCATGTGTTAGAACTCTTCATTTTGAGTAGATAAGCTATTTTATTTGCTTTGTTTCTATTGATTCAAGATTGTGTTGGAAGTAAAAGAGGGCAGACAGACACTCAAATGAGACATATATTCCAGACTTCACTTTTCCTCTAAGTGCTGGATATTTCTTATAAAAGTATAGTTTGGCCACATAATATTTATATTTATTTTGGCTTCCCGTAATCCCTAGTAACCTGAGCTGTGGGATGGGCTTTTGTTAATACACAATGATCACATTAATAATCTACTATTTCCTGGATAAGAGCACGCACTGACTGCTATTTAAAGCTCACTATTACGTCAATAAACAAAGGTATTCAGTGAACAGTTTGTGGTGGTAAAATTCATCATTAGCTGAGAAGATAATCCAAAGGACATTCATTGCTAAGGCACTTAGAGTCTTTCTTCTTAACTAATCATGCTATCACTCTCCAGAGAAAGGGACTGGGTGAGTGAGCATCCTGCCCCACCCCAGAATCATCACAGTCCTAGGAAGGACCACAAGGCTTTATGGGAGGGAAGCAATGGGGAATCTTTAAGAAACTATTCAGGTTAGCATTGCTGTGATAAATGCTGTACTTCAGGCCTTTATGAAAAAAATTACATGTGTGTAATTACATGTGTATATTTTCTTTATGTGTAAAAATGCCACTCATTCCAAAATGACAGGATATAATTTGATCACCAATCTCTCAAAGATTGGGCTTTCTTGCAGGAAACTGTTCTTTGCTATTCTCCAAAATCCAAAAAAAAAAAAAAAAATTGGCATAAATGGCCCAAGTGTTCAGTTCTTGAGTTTCACTCCACAGCGGGAGCATCTCCAGGAGTCATCCTAACATTCCACATAGCAACTCAGTGGCAGCTTAGTTCTCAAATGGACAGCCATCTCCTTAGTTGTTTGGCTATGTTTTTTTTTTTGTTTGTTTGTTTGTTTGTTGTTTTTTTTTTTAGAGATCATCTGTCCACATTAGTTTCGTTTATTAGACAAATTGATGAAATACCCAGGATCTGAAATATTTAAGTCAAATAATCCTCTAATGTGCTCTTTCCCTCTTATGTATTGCCAGTTGCATTCTTTGGAGCTGGCACGCCCCTCACCTATGAAAGTCTACACTCTGGAGCCTGGCTGAGCAGGTCCACACTTTCAGTTCTGTAGCATAGAGAACACACATTCATGTTATGTAAATTGGAAGGATGCGGTTGAGTTAATTTACAAAAGTACATAAATAGCCAAGGAAGATAAACACTATTTTCTCTATTGTTTCTTTATCAAATTAATGCAAACTTAGTGGTTTACACCACAAAAATTCATTTTCCTATAATCCTTTAGGTACCAAATCCAACATTAGAGTCACTGTGCTAAAATCAAGATGTCTTCAAGGCTAACTTCCTTTCTTCAGGTCCTAGAAGAAAAACCATTTTCTGTGTTGATCCAACAGTTTCAGATTAACATCCCTCCCCCATCTCTCATTTCCATCTACAGAGTTAGTGATGCCAGTGATGACATTCTCAAACTGAGTTTCTCACTGGCTCCCCTGCCTTCCTCTTACCTTCATAAAGGCATGTATGGTTGCAGTAGGCCTATCTATATCTCTGGGCCTTTAACTAAATCACACAGACAAACCCACTCTTCCATGTAAGGTATCATCTTCCCACTTTCCTGAAATTAGCATGGGAATGGTATAAGAGACTCTCATTACGCTGCCACAAATGCAAAGGCAGGCCAGAGTAAGTGGAGAAATAGCTGCTGCCTGGCCTCTGAGTACAAGTATCCAGGACCTGTAATTCCTTGGCTGCAGCATTGTTCAAGGCAACACTGTTTCAAAGAACATCATAGCAAAGTCAGACCACCCCTCTGATCACATTACTTTAGCTTTTCCATTGAATCTTCACCTCCTTCGTACAAAGCAAGACTTTGTTGCCAGTATTTTTCAATCTTATTTACGTTTTTTGTGCCACAAGCCTTTAACAGGAAAATGTAACTTCTACTTTCAGAAATATTACCAATATTGGTTCTTTTAATTGGAACCCCAATTCTTATACACTTCCTGCGTCTCTCTACTCATACACCCCTCACAGTAGCAAGGATTGCTGACTTGCCCTAATCTCTTAATCATAGGTAACTTCACTTGGATTCTCTGTAAGACCAAGGTGAAATATTACCCTTAGCACTGAACATCATGATATTAGGCAGGACCAACCTGGTCTTTCTCATCCATCATAACTTAATTAGATGGAAGTTTCTAACTGGGTATGATGGTACATGCCTATAATATCGACAACCGAAAGATTGGGAAAAAAAAAAAAAGATCTTCAAGTTTAAAATTATCCTGGGCTATGTAGGAGAAGACTGTCTAAAGAGGAAAAAATGGAGATTTCCAAGTCTCTAATATTTAGAGACTAATATGAGGCTGTTGTGGATGCCAAGTACCAGAGTATTTTCCTCAATACTCATTAAAATCCCTACCAATAAGCATCAAAAATGTCAACAGTGCATATACAATACATTTTTTAAACACAGGACTAATAAGTACCATACTTGCTCAAACTTGCACGTGCATGCACACACGCATGTGCGCGCGCACACACACACCTTAATATAGCAGGTAGAAGTTTATTCTCTTGTTGACTTTTTCTTTCCTAACTTAAACACAATCTTCTATCTCATGATAGAATATTATGGAAGCTTCTATAGACCAGAGAGCACCACAGTACAGTCTATTTCTCTTTTTAGTAAACAAATCAGACCAATCAACATGAGCTGTTGATTAAGTTATGATGGATGAGAAAGACCAGGTTGGTCCTGCCTAATATCATGATCTTCAGTGCTAAGGGTAATATTTCACCTTGGTCTTACAGAGAATCCAAGTGAAGTTACCTATGATTAAGAGATTAGGGCAAGTCAGCAACTGTCCCAGTTCTAAGGAGTCTCTTTGGTCACTGGTTGTAAAATTTACAACTTTTTCCCATATTTATGCAACAAAGAGAAAAAAATCAGCCTTGTATTTTGTAAGTCCTTTGAAGATTATTTTTACTAAATATCACTGGGGGTTTTCATCTTCAAAAAATGTGTGCATCCATGATTTCAATTTGACTGCTTGTATTACTTTGTAGGCTGACAAAATTGTACAGTACTTAGACTGCGTGTCCAAATTGTAAACGATTTGCACATTCAGATCTGTACATCAATCAAGCTAGGGACAACCATTTCTTCATTATATGGTAAACTTTGTTTTAATAATAAGAACATCTACAAGCAAAGGTTTTAGTGATTGTCATGTGCCTGACACCCTTGTTACTGTAAACTTCATGTGTTACAAAAGGCCTCTGGAGCTCATTCCTCTGTCTAACTGTATTTTGTTTCATTTTCCCAGGGCTGCTTGAGATAATTCTATAATAGTATTTCTTCCTTGATATAATTCTATAATAGTATTCCTGTCTTCAGTAGTTCAATATTTTAACTATCTATTTTTGTAAAGGAGACTTTAAATGACATACAGAATTGGCTAGTTTTGGATCATTCTTTTCTTTTAGTTGCAACTTACTTGGTGAATCCAAAAAGTCTTATTTCTTTTTTAAAAAATAGTTGGTTACCGTTGGGTAAACCATTTTACATCTCTATGTTTCTTTCTCTGCATTGGGAAAATGGTAGTATTTACTATAGTTATAAGAATGTGGTGAACATTTTAGAAGAAATGCACTCAATTAGAAAATACTAAAAAGCCAGCACTAGTTTAGAGGATAGCTGGTAGAGTTGCTTTCACCAAATTATTTAATACAAATGCTTTTGTCATGGTTAATTTTAAGCTACCAGCAGTTTAATCTGTCGTCTATGCCATCAAAGCTCCATTCACATCACTGTGTCATAGTAAGTTTCCACTATGTGATGTTTTCTGTCGTTACTAAGTCTGTGATCACTGGTGGTTTTATCAATGTGTGTTTTCATTAATTGCACAAGTGATAAAATGAAGGAGAGCTCCAGAAGTTGAATAGAGAAAAACACATGCGGATTATAGCAAGCAGCTTTGAGAGAATAGAACTCAGAAGCTGGTTTGAACACAGGAATAGGAGTAATTAGAAGGGAGAAGACACCGTGTTCATTTCACAAGCAGGTTTAGAAAAGTTTAGAGTCAAGATAAGCTGAGAGGGGAGAAAGGACAGAAGGTATATGTAGCAAATATATGTATGTATGTATATATGTATATATATACTGAAATGACTTTGTGTTTCCTAATATTGATTTCTTGATATTGGTAATGTAATTTGTTTTATTTTGATGATGTAGAATTATTTTGCTTAAACTGAGTTGTTGGGGTTTTTTTTGGGGGGGGAGGAAGATAAGAAGGCTGCTTATTATATATATATATATATATATATGTGTGTGTGTGTGTGTGTGTGTGTGTGTGTGTGTGTGTGTGTGTGATAAATTAATTCATGGATAAGGATACTATGAAAAAGTGAATACAGATTTTTAAGAAAACCATCTATAGCATATAATAAAAGGGAAGTCAGAGCCACTTTTTAAAGATAAGTAGTCAGAGGCCAGCATCTTGGCATCAGTCCTACTAAGAACCTGGAAACAGAAAACAAGATGGCCATGGAGGAGAACAGAGATGGTTGACCCATAGCAAAGGAATTAAAAATGTAAAATGTAAAAAGAGAGAAAAGCCATTAAGATTTTAGAACAATCCTCCATGAAGTATGGCCTGAGGAGGGTGGCCTGAGGAGGGTTGCCTGAGGAGGGTATGGCCTGAGGAGGGTATGCCCTGAGGAGGGTATGGCCTGAGGAGGGTGGCCTGAGGAGGGTATGGCCTGAAGAGGGTTGCCTGAGGAGGGTATGGCCTGAGGAGGGTATGCCCTGAGGAGGGTATGGCCTGAGGAGGGTGGCCTGAGGAGGGTATGGTCTGAGGAGGGTTGCCTGAGGAGGGTATGGCCTGAGGAGGGTATGGCCTGAGGAGGGTATGGCCTGAGGAGGGTATGGCCTGAGGGGGGTTGCCTGAGGAGGGTTGCCTGAGGAGGGTGGCCTGAGGAGGGTTGCCCATCCAAACTCTACTTCTTTCCAATCTTCAGTAAAGTGTTTGGCGAGACTAAGTAGATAGTGTGATAACAATTTGACAGGGTAAATTCATGTCTGTTAAGTACAATAACAAAAAAAATTAATTACTGCATGTCTGTCAGCTCTTTTCCTTTTATTATTATTACTCACTTGTATTAAAATATTGGGCCATGTTGGGGAATCATTTTGAGAATCATTGGTAGCTAATGCTGAAAATGTTGGCATCTAAAATATGCAGAACTTTGAAAGACCCAGTAAAATGACCTAAGAGTACACAGAGAGGGAGGGAAGTATGGAGGTTAAATTCCAGCTCTATTATCTCACTGTCTTCATTCCTTGTGGGGAAGATGGCTTCCTCCCACTTGTGCTAGGAAGTCAGTAACACTTGAAAAAAAATGTCCACTTAACCACTATTCCCAATCTGAGGTCTCGCAGTTTATAGCCCAGAGGAAACAAAGCTCTGGGATCTCCTCAGTGAGAAGCTCTCCCATCGTTTGGTGTTCGTGAGAACTTGCCTTTCCTTGTAGGCTTAGGTCATTCCCTAGTCCACTACTGGGTCAGAAGTGCCTGCTTCCAGCCAGGGTGGGATCCCAGCACTCTGGAGACCAAGGAAGTAAGGGCCTTGAACTAGATTATTGCTAGCCCGAAGCCATTCTGGGATCCAAAGTGAGTCAGTGAATTCTAGGACAGCGCAGGCCACAGAGTGAAACTGTATCTTTAAAAACAACAAACAGGAAGGGAGTGAGGGAAAAGAAAAACTATAAGGTAAAGGATTCTTAATCCTGCTGCTGTTAATTGTTTAAAGTATGTTGAGAAATTAGAAATATCCAATGTTGACACACTTCTCTTTCTTTTATCCAGAGCCCTAGAGAAATTATACAGAACCCTGAAAGTTTTTTTCCCTGGTCTACTTGAATCTGATGTGGAAGGAAAACAGGAGGGAAAAGGTCATTCTCCATGGGACCAAAAAAAAAAAAAAAAAAAAAGCAAAAGACACGGAAGCAAGCCTGTGAGGGATTTGACTTTGTTTGCTGCTGTCCTGGGTCCTCAGTGTCTGCATTCATTCCAAGAGGAAGTCGTGTGCCTCAGGTCTGTTGTAGGACTTGGTTTTGCAGAGCAATGCCGTGCCATGCTGTCAGAAAGGCACCAGACTTCGAATCACCAGCGCCAAGGTGGCTCTCAGGCTGACGTGGCCTCCCACTAGAGGGGGAAAATCATAGTCAATTTACTTCACAGAGCTTTCTCGTCCTTATACAAAATAGAAAAGAGTGGCACCAGGAAATTTGCCACGCCTGAAACCTGATGGAATTCTAGGAGGAAAAATGAAGAATAAGCAAAAGAAGAAGTGAAGAGAAAGAGAAGAAAGAACACAGAAGGGTCCAAAGAACTCCTGAGACTACCTTTTACCCGTTCTGTTGGTGTCCAATCTCTGCTTTTGTTCTTAGGTCCACAAGTGTGTTTCCCTGTTGTTTGAGTATCTAGTCTACCACCTGCTATTGTCCTGCTAATTGTTGGCCTTGCTAGAATCCTTTCCTCCCCTGCCGCTCTCCACGCGCTTCTCTGAGGGTTACTATAATGAAAATAGGGCAGAATTTAGTGTGAAGTAACATTGGCAACCGTAATGTGTCCGTTTAACTTATTTTTATAGCAGTTAGGCGATATTGCTAGTCTTAGCCAGTAGTTCACATCTTTACCAAAAAAAGCATGCTTTCCCCATCCACCTGGCCCATAATACCACGCTCTTTTAAGCCGTTCTGAATCCTGTCTAGTGTAATGATAATATATTATGAAAACAGATGCGTAAGAACTTCTTGTACAGCAGTCAGTTGTATATTCTCTCTCTCTCTCTCTCTCTCTCTCTCTCTCTCTCTCTCTCTCTCTCTCTCTCTCAGCTTCTTTTTCTGTGATTTAACTCTTCACAAAGAGAAGGCAACTCTGGAATACAATCCCTTTGGTCTAAAGACATTGTGAGCTGTTAATTCTTAACCCTTTGACACAACCAGTGAAGTTCCTCTCTGTATCCTTTGCTTCGTCTGTCTCTATACAGTGACCTAGGAATTCAAGTGTAAGTTGTTTTCATTGTTAAACTGGATATTTATATACTTGGTATGCCTTTCATGTGTTATTTAATTCTGTATAATTTCTTATATTTGTATTAAAAAATACTGACGATTAAAAAGTGTCAACTAAATACTTGATGTGTTGCATTCCCTTGAAAAATATAGAAATAAAGAATAATACTTGGATTTTTTTCTCTCTCTCTCTTTGTGTGTGTGTGTGTGTGTGTGTGTGTGTGTGTGTGTGTGTGTGTGTGTGTGTGTGAAATACTCAGTTGACCTTCCTGCCTACTCACAAGATTCTGGTGTGGTTGGTGAGAGCTATTGTAGGTATTTTCTTTTGACATGGCTCTCTGAGATGCAGAGTTTCCTGGGTGTGCTCTCTCAGTTTACCTTTAAATACCAGACCTCACACATGACTATCTCAGATGGTTTTGTGCACAGTAGGAATTAGCACTCTGTCTTGCTGTGGTTTTGGTATCACAGCTGGATCATTGCTGGGTCAGGCAAAAGGAGTGACAGCAGCACTTCTCCAACATATTGTCCTCAGGACTCACCCCTCTCATCATTCAAGGACATTATTGAGGACCACAAAGAGTTCTCTTTATAAAACTGATTATGTATATTGCTTTTTACCATATTTGAGATGGAAGCATACATTTTAATAGGATGATATCATAAGCACATGGAGCTGTCGGTGTTGTGAACATCACATGTCAGGGTTTCTGGCCAGCTCCGCAGCAGACTTCTTGTGGGAGAATTAAAGGGACAAATAGTTCATTGGTGCTATTGCGAAGGTAACTTTCATTCAGCATAGCCACTGAAATGGTTTTAAACAATATTAAAGATGGGTCAATTAAACTGTAGGCAGTGAAGCTGCGTGTGCCTTTCTCAAAGCAACTCCTAGCCTAGGCAGCTGTTTCCACACTAAAAATGTTTGCTCATTCAGCCAGCCCTTTATTGATGTCATTGCCTTTCCTGGAGTTCATTTTCCAAGTAGACTTATGTCAGCATGTTGAATGGTTTATCAGTTGCCTATTGGAATGTTGAGACACTTGGATTTAAGACAGGTGTGTTCAGTAGAGAGGACAAGTAGGCGGAGTTAGAAAGAAAGAAGAAAAGGAGGTGTAGTTAAAAACATGCTTGTCTGAGACGGCGAAGTAAACGTGGAGTGCCATGTCTCAGTTTTTCTCTGCATGCTTCCTCCCACTGCCTTACCTAGACCAGCTCTCCCACACTCATTCTGAAATTTCAACTATGAATGCTTTTTTATGTATGTCTGTGTGTATGTGCGTTTATGAACTAGAGAGAATAGTGTGAACTTTACACATTAAAGCAAAAATGGGAAAGTTGTAAACTTTTTTGCTCACAAGAGTTCAGTCACATCTTCGCGAAAATTTTAGAAAAATTCCACGGTGGTGGTGGTGGTAGCTCATTCAGAAACAGGGGGAAGCAAAAGAATTCTTTGCTGCTGAGCTGAAACTAAAGATGAGATTTGGTTCTCTCACAAGTTAGTTACCCACCCCGAGGGTGAGTCACAGACGTGGGCAACAAGTAGAACAAAACCCATGTCATTACTGGACACTGCAGGCTTTCTCTTTGCGTAGTGAGCTCCAGACCAGACAGGACAATATAGTAACACCTTGTCTCAAACAGAGCAAGCTAAACTAAATTAAAACAAAACAAAATAACATCCCCCAAACACCGTACTTATCATAAGCCAACTTTTTCACTATTCTTATCAAGACAAGGATTTCACTCTCTGAAATACACTTTGGCAGTTATTCCCTCGGTGTGTTTTAGTTATTAAATTGTTTTGTATTCTTGACCTATTCCAATTTGACCTTCACATTTCCTATAGTTGCCGCAGCTAATTAAGTATTAGGAAGCCACAGAGAGCTATGACACAACTCAAGCCACCATAGTCATTTGGGCCTAAAGAGTAGGGAAGGTATTGAATCTCATTTTATAGATATCAAAAATGAGGGTGCAGATAGCAGTAGACATGTGTAATAGGGATAAAATTCCACCTCCAACTTCTAGGCTTCCTGTCCAGTATTTGCCCTTCCAACATCTGTCTACACCCAGAACTGCACTGTGATTCACTTCACACCCTATTTATCAGGGTTTCCTGTTTGCTCTATCAGTATGTTAAGACTCTGTCCCCGACTCTACTTCTACCCCGGTCTATATTATTATTTTTCTCCTGTATCATTGCTATAGCTTCCTAATTAGTCTCTCTACTTCCTCCCCTCTTTTCACAATATTTTAAAGACAATTATTCTAAAATACATCAAGTCAAACTATTATACAAGATTCCTTACGTGGCTTTTCATTGCACATTGTATAGAAGCAAAAGTTTGCGTGGATCTTTAGGATGCTGCTGACACTGATGGTCACTAGCATCCCTGATATTTTGCCAATCTTCCAGACACATCTCTACCTCAGGGCACTGGCACTTGTCTCCTTGCTTAAAGTTTCTCCTACAGACCACCTCACAGTCCTAACATTACTGCTGACAGATTGTCCCACTGCCCTCTGGGAGCTTTCCTCCATTGCTCACCTCACCAACTAGCAAACTATACCCATTACATGTCTATTCTGTTTATTATCTACCTACCTCACTTTATTATAAGTATCATGGGGGGATATTTTTATTGGTTAAGAAATCTTTACAGGGCTTGGGATATTGTTCAGTTGGTAAAGCATCTGGCTAGCATCCTCAAAGCCTCAAATCAATCTTCAACACTGCATAAGGCAAGTATGGCTGGTCACACCTGTAATCACAGAACCTGGGATGTGGACGTAGGTAGATCAAAAACTCAAGGTCATCCTTGGCTACATAGTCACTTCAAGGCCAGCTTAAGATACAAGAGACCCTGTCCAAATCAAATCAAATCAAATTGACAAATCTTTCATTCAATCACTATTCCTTGAGTGAAGCTTTTTTTTTTTTTTTTCATTCACAAATTATGGGATGGAGGAGAAATTCATACAGTGTTGCCTTCAGGTATACTTTCTTCCCTATAGAAGAATAACTAACTAAATTCTCCAGTAAGAAACAAGTTTGAAAAATTGTCAGTTATGGGGCTAAAGAGATGGCTTAGTCAAGTTTTTGCTGCACAATCATGAGGACCTGAGTTCCAATCCTCAGGTCTACATAAAAACCCAGATGGGGTGGTGCATGCCTATAATCCCAGTTCTGAGAAGGCAGCACTGGATTCTTTAGGTGACAGTCATGCACTGTCATACCTAGCTTTTGATGTGAGTGTTGGGTATTCAACTCAGGTCCACAGTCTTCCAACCCTAATGTTAGGAGGAAAGCAAGAGGATCCAGGGGAGCACTAGGATCAGTGAAAGACCCTGACATTAGATAGATAGATAGATAGATAGATAGATAGATAGATAGATAATAGATATGGATGATAGGTAGATAGTTATAGATGATAGATAGATACATGATAGATAGATAGATAGATAGATAGATAGATAGATAGATAAATAGATAGATAGATAGATAGATAGATAGATAATAGATATGGGTGATAGATAGGTAGATAGTTATAGATGATAGATAGATACATGATAGATAGATAGATAGATGGATAGATAGATAGATAGACAAATAGACATAGATGATAGATAGGTAGATAGTAAAAAAAACAAGTGCATGCACAATTTCAAAATTAGCAGACATAAAGACAGAGAGTTAAGATCATATTCTGTTCCTGGCATTTATGGACTGGCTTCTAAATCCAACAAAAACACTGCTCAATGGGTCCAGTATAAACAGAGCTGCAATAAGTTTGTTTCCCTGGGTGGACTCAGGGTGCAAAGGATGGATGGTGGAGTCTGTAAGTTGTGCAAATTCATGTACTGAGGCCATTCTTCCTGGTTTCACCAAACCCCCAACTGAGACAGCATGCACCGCTTGTCCTCAGTTTCCTTTTTCAGCTCTTCCACGTTAGCACAGAGGTAGCATAAGGAGGACAAATGAGGCCTGGCTATGAGGAACTGTGTTCTGACTAAGCAGAAAGGAAACCCCATGGCTACAGGCAAAGCTGAGGCACAGGCAGAACTGTGATGAATCACCCTTTTCCATGCTAAGAAATAAAAGGACAGGTAAAAGTTCAAAATCCCATGTACATGATGTTGGCTTCCTGGTGCAGTTTTGTAATGTATCTGAGTTTCTTTTCCTGTCACTGTGATAGAATACCTTGACAAAAGCCAAATGGGATAAAAGGTTGATTCTCGCTCACAGTTCAAGTTAGAATGCATCACAGTGTGTGAGTGTGAGCAGTCATAGCTGTTTGAGTAGAGGGAGTTGGTCACCTTGCATTACCACTATGAGGCAGAGGATTCTCTTTGCTTTGTTCATCTTACACAGTCCTGGATCCCTGCATAGGAATGGTCTTGACTCCAGTTAAGATGGGGTTTCCCACATGAATTAACCTGAAAAAGGACAACCCTTAGCAGGCATGGTGAGGGCCCCCTTCTTCCAAGTGATTCATATTCCTGTCAGACTGACATGAGCACCAATCATCACCCTACATGACTTTGAAGTCTGAATAATATGACCTTTTCCACAATGACAGTTGCGTTCCAAATGACTTAAGTAGGATGTCACAACTGGCATCCTGAGTTCTTCCTCCAGACTTATATTACTAAACCAGACAGAGGTAACATGGTCAGGAGATGGCCAAAGGTCAAGAGTTTCCTGTGAACTCATTCAGCAGTCACTTGGAGATTTTTCTTACTGGTTCATGTTAGTCAAGAAATTAGAAAGATCCCACTCACAAACATCAAAGCATCTCATGCACAGCACATATATTGGGGTGTGATGACCTTCCCTTGTTTTTTAACTAAAACAAAACAAACAAACAAACAAACAAACAAAAACCAGCAAAAACTGGGAACTCAGCAAAACCGAGTTCAGTTTTCTTGGGAGTAGTCCAGTCGACGAGGTACCCTGGAGCTCAGCGGTTCCAGCTGTGCTCCTCAAGCACCACACAATTCTAGATGTGGTTGCCTGTAGATCTAGAAAGTTCCTTAACTCTTAGGATATATGTTGGTTTCTCTTCTTATACGTAAATCACGGTATCATTTATATCTCATATATATTCTGTGAGACGGTGGCTCTATGAAATCATCATAAACAACAAACATATTGTGAGGCCAGATGGCTCTAAGTACAATACCGGGAAACATTACATTTTCTGCAATCAACTAAACAAACAAGGAGGAGTCCACAATGGTAGAAGCAGCGTATCATCTGAGGTGGATAGGACTGGCCTATTAGGCTTTGTGGAATGTGCCTTAAAAGTATATTCTGTATTTTAAATGGGAAAAGGTATTCTTTTCCCAGTAAGTTTTGGAAAGGACTAGCCAGTTCAGGGGCTGCTAAGATATGCTTGGGAGCCATTCAGGGTAATGAGACACGTCTTCATGTTAAAGTCACTGTTAATTTACTCTTGAAAAGAGAGCACCATACTCAAGAGCATTCCAGGCCTCTTGGGTTGACACTGTATTTGCCTTGGCCAGAGCCTATCCAAGTGTCAGTCTATCCAGTTGAGAGCAACCTTGTATTAGCAGAAGTTAGTGGCAGAGGTTCTTTCAGAGGTTGGGCAATACACAGCTACTGGATAAACTGAAACCTCATGCTGTATGTAGCCCATGAGGCTCAGTAGCCTCTGCGTCTCCGTGGAAAAGGCTGAACAACACTCCCAGAGGTTGGAAAATCTGACCAGGATCATTTCTCAGATCTCGCTCAAGCAGTTCATGCAAGCCTTTTCAAGTGTAGAGTAGAAATCGGGCAGTTGAAACCTCAGTGTTGTTATGATTCTTTTGTGGTCTGACAGAGTATAACCCTCGGCTCCAGCTCAGCTGAGCAAACCATTTTCCTAGTTTATATATAGTGCTAGGACCTCAGAGTTTACTGGAAGCCAAAACTCTCCTTAAACCTCTTTCCTATATAAGGCTGAAAGCTTTTCCCATCGTTGGCTTTTGACCGACTTCCAGCATCTTTAGCAGTGAGAAGGACACAGCAGAGTTGAATTCTGGAGGATAGCTTTTCTCTAGGGCAGAGTCATTTTGATTGCTTTCATCAGGGGAGTTGACTTCCCTTGGGTGCAGAGAGGGTATGTTTCAGTGCACTATTAGCTGGGGAAGGAGAAGTGTCTAGAGATAACAGATTAACAACAAAATTTAAAACTTTATTAAAAACAAAAAGAACCAATCATGAAGCAAATATATAAAGCCAGATTTGAATGCATTTTCCATTCCAAAGCCCTCAGGTTTCAAATTCTAAACATAATCACAGGGAACATTTCTACCAGGGACAAAAGATGAAGAGAAGGAAAACACATTATTGGCAAACTTGGGGCCATGTTGGTTCTGATTTTCAAGGATACAATGCAGGTACCAATGCCACTTAGAAAAAGTTTTCGATTATTGCATTTTATGCTAAAAACATAAGACTAATTTCCTTATACAGTTATTAGGAGATGGCTTGCATTTCTCTGTAGTGTGTCATGCAGTGTGTTTCTGTGTTAGAATAGTGTCTAAGGTGACCAAATGAGCAATGTCTTTCCAGCAATGGGCAAACCTTGAACAAAATGTCGCTCAGCAGGCACATAACATTGCTGACCATGAGAAGTAGGTGCAAGGGAAGGGGTTAGTAAAACCCTGTAGAAAATTTCAACAGTTAAAAAAGTATAAAACAAACTATTTGCATGAATTAGGAGGCAGCCTGTGATAAGTCATGAGGTAATGTTATGTATATTGAAACAAAAATGTCCAAATGCAGATTGAATGTCCCTTAGGCAAAATTCTCATGATTGAGAGCAGAAGTATTTTATCTAACTACAAGTTTAAATTTCTGTATAGGGTAGTTATTTCGGAACTAGGACCCAAGCCTAAACAAAATTGATTTATGTTTCATATAAATCATAATATATATGCATATGTATGCTAATTGGAATTTTATACAATATTTTTAAAAGAAGAAAATGGCTTTATTAAGTATTACACTACACTGACATGAAATCTTGTCCAAATGGCTTCAGGATAAACAATGCTGTTATAAAATTTACACCTTCACATTCATTTCCTAGGAAATATTATACACTAGAGCTCTTTGTGGTATTATACTGGTTTCAATAAAACATTTTAAAAAAAATAGTCATTGACATATATTCTCAAACCATGTTAAAATATCAAAAGGCAACTATGAAATGGCACTAACACTGGCGGGGTTTGTGGAGGCCATTGCAAACTCAGTGTTCCACGAACACTGCTCCAGAGGCAGGTGTACGCTAGTCCCATCAGTACCTGCCTCACCAAAACCATCTTTCCCAGTTTTACTCTGGGCAGAAAAACTGCCTCAGCCTTGTGTATTCACAGACATGAGTCTTGAGTGCGGTTGTTATGATTCACACCCACGGGACAGGGACAGTGGACTCCACACACAGATGCCTTTGAAGCACTTTCAGTTTTTAAAATAGCAAGGCCTCTGAATAATACTTCCTCAAAACAAGCTTTCCATCTTGGTAAACAGTTTGATAAACATCACACATTTGATCTGCAGTTTTTTGCAGTTTCTTCTATCAAATACACTCTGTCCGCGGTAAGACTTAGATTGACATTTACATACAAAGCATCTTTACATGAATTTGGTCCTCGTGGAACTAACTTTATTTACATATGTGCCCGTGGAAGCTAATCTGAGCACACATGTATACACACTTTCATATGTCTGTGTGTACACATAAGTTACTTTCACAATTAGAATAAAGCCAGACGCTAAGGGGAAGCGTTACTCTTCCTTAGAGGCTGCTCTATGTTGATGGCAGGTAGAGCTCGCGGAGGGATACGATGAGGATGTTTTCTCGTCATCTGTGAATCCTGCATTGCCAGGTCTCACCACCACAGGCCTCTAACGCAACATCTGGGAGAAACAAGGTGTTATTGGTTGAGCAGCCAATGCTATTGGCGATCTTTCTGTAACTCCCACTCTCCACTTTGTGTCCAATCCTGGTATCAAAGTGACTGTCAATAAACTCAAGAATGTCTCCCTCTGTGGAATGCCCAGTGAGCAGCTTCTGCGCCTCCACACTCCCTGGAGAATAGATATAGACTTTATTCCTGCATCTCTCCACCTTCTGCCTGTTGAGACCACACCTGCAAAGAACTCTGCCTTTTTGCGGCCAGTTGTGAAAGCTGCCTTTCACACGCGGCTGTGCAGTTGCTTGAGCGCTGTGGTCTTGAGATCAGGAGACATTTGCCAGGAAACACTGTCTACCACAGCCTGGATCATCTGCTCTGGTTCATCCATGGTGTTTCCAGATGCCATGGGGATTGGAGCAGCCCATCCAGGTGTGCATCTTCTGTTGCCTCAACAGGCATACAGTCCTCCTTCCTCATCCCAGTGTGCCTGCAGATGCTCCGCAACATTTTTTTTTTTTTGATGGAAGGAAATAAAATGTCCTTTGATATCTAACAGGATTAGGATTATGATGACTTTGGTGGGCACCAAGCCCATGACCATTTCCTGATGCTACTACGGCCTGGTAAGGAGGGCAGTACCACCTTAGCCCCAGGATGTCTTGGGCTCCTGAGGACCCATTAAAAACTGGGACTCTGGCAGGAAGACAGGCTGGCTCCACAAACCTGCATTTGCCTTTATACAATGTTTTTATTTTTTATTTTTTTATTATTTGTGTATGTGTCTAATGCATTTGTGATATGTGTATGTTTGAAGGTGTGCATGCACATGCAAGCAAGCACTCACATTCGTACCAGAGCACACATGGCACATGTGGAGGTCAGAGGACAACATTTGAGACTTGAACCTCTCCTGTCATTGTGGCTTCTGAGGGATCAGTTGTCAAGTTACCAGGCTTGTGAAGCAAGAGCTTTGGCATGCTGAGCCACCTCACCAGCATTCACATGATCGTGTTAGTGTGCTGCCATTGTGACTGTGGTCCATCACATGAGGTCAAGTGTGGAAATATCCCCATAGGGCATTGGGTAATCAGTCAAAATGTTTTGATTTTTGCAACAGTTCAAATTAAGCATGTTCAACCTGTGTATCTTGACCCAGTTTGCAACACTATGATGCATTAAATACAACTTGCAGGTGTAAGAGTTGGCCATAAGTTAGTCATCACTGAAACTAAGGCCAATTCCATTTCCCTATTGGTTTGAAAAAAAATTCTCATAACCCAAAGTCAGAAAAGGACTTGGGGAAAATTTTCCATTATCCAAGAACTTGAGGGTGGTTTTTGATCTGAGCAAGAATATTGGTGTCTCCTCTACTTTTACAATATATTCAGTTTTGCCACCTTTTCATCCAAATAAAACTTTTTCTCCTCGGTGTCATTGAACTAATTCCATTACTGTAGACCTCTGCCAATAAAAACAAAATACCAAACACTCTGTAGTCAATCCTCCATAAAACTTAAATGTTAAAATGACTAAAGAATCGCTCTCTTGATAATTGTCATCCTAGACAGAGCTAACAGGAATCCAGGTACTGAACATGTATTTGAACATTTGGTCCCTAGTTGGTATTTGAGAGGTGGTGGTTTGAATGAGAACGGTCACATAGGCTCATATATTTGGATATACATAGCCTGCCGCTGGTGGAACTGCTTAGGAAGGATTAGGAGGTGTGGCCTTACCGGACAGAGGTTGTGTGCTACTGAGGGTGGCCTTTGAAGGTTTTAACATCCTCCTCTATTCCCAGTGTCTCTATTTCTCACTGCCTCATGCTTATGGATCATGACATAAACTCTCAGCTACTGCTCCAGTGCCATGCCTTCCTGCTTACTGCCATGCTCCCCCATCATGATGGCCAGGGGTTCACCATCTGAAACTATAAGCCTCCAAGAGAGTCTTTTTTTTTTTCTTTAAGTTTTATTGCTCATGGCAACTTATAAGAGCTATAATTAAGACATGAACGTTTTAGAAGGTGGAGCCTTGCTGAGATGGGTATGTCACTGGAGGTGGGCTTTGATGGCTTATAGCATTGCTCCACTTTCTGTTCCGTCTTTGCTTCTTGTTTTCAGATGAAAATGAGATCAGTCAGCTTCCAGGATCCTGGCACCTTGTTACCAGTTCCCTGACAAGATGGACTTACCCCTCTGGAACCATAATTTAAAAGCTTTTCTTCCTTAACTTGCACTGATCAAGCCCCTTTATCACAGCAGCAGAAAAGTCGCTAACAGCGCCTCTCACTGGGCTTTATTCTGGGATCACATAATTGTCACCTGGTACAGAATTGCTTGCCCCTTTTGCTCTTTTTGGACATTCCCCCTCATTTTTAGACATTCTCAGTATGCTCATGAAACCATGGTGCCCAGAGCCACAAGTTGAAAGCCAACACTAGAAGGACTATGTTTTTCCTGAAAGAACCAACAGATTCCCTCTTTTCTAATTCTAATCATATAACTGTCTTTTTCCTTTCTTGCCTTGACTAGAGAGAATCCAAAATTTGTTGTTGTTTCCTGATCACCTTAAAAATGCTATTTATTTTTTAGTGCAGAAGGATAAAAGCATAGGGCATGAAAGGTACAAAAGGAAGGAAGGAAGGAAGAAAGAAAGAAAATTAATCAACTGTATAGCTCACTGTCCAAAAACGCCAGTATGTATCATTTTTTGTAAAGATTAAACATGACATTCAATTTATGAAATTGTATTTGATATCACAATTGATATTAAAATGGCCACTTATTTGGTTCCAATTTTCCCCATGTATTACTTTTGAAAACTTATTTTTAGTGTGTGTACGTGTGTGTGTGTGTGTATGTGTGTGTGTGTGTGCACATGCGTGCATGTGCACGGGCACAAGTGTTTATGTGTGCCTCGATGCACATGCAAAACTTAGAGGGCAGTTTTGTAGAATCAGCTCTACTCTTTTCCCACATAGGTCCCAGGGACAGAAATCAGGTTGGCAAGCTTGGTGACAGGTACTTCCTGGAAAATGAAAGATAAACAAAAGCTAACCATTAAGTCAGTTGGCATGGTGGCAATGTGAGGCAAGTCTCTTTAAGCCTAGGTTTCTTGACATAACCTCTACCCAGCGATGAAATTATGATGGATTAGCTACAGATGAAATTGGAAAGCACCGGGATATCATGGTAACAAAACAGCCAACTTATTTTGAGGGCTTTGCTGTCTTAATGAGGCATGGTGCAGATTATTGCTCACATGCCAAGTTTTTTAATACTCAAAACTGTGTAAGTGGGACTGTGATTTTACTTGCAACAGTAAACTTGAAGGGCATAGTGGGGCTAAGTAACTTTTACCATTAGAAACTGGCAACGCTAGTTATTACTAAATGGAGACAGTTTTGATGTCTTTGATGTTTGGAAAGTTGGGGTTTTGCAGCCACTGTTTTAAACCTTTTAAAGAATTTCTCCAGGAAATAATACCTGGACTCTATTCTGGTTATTAAACAATAGTTCATACCACTATCTTGTAAAATGAGGGGAGAGTAGAGTAAGGCTACACTTTAAGGTTAGTATAACTATGTAGAAATACCATTGCTTAGCCAGGTGTGGCGATACATCTTGGAATCCCACTACTTGAAAGGGAGGGACAGAAGCTCAGGAGTTTATGGTTACCGTTAGCTATATAGAGTTGAGAGCTACCTTGGGTTACATTGCACTCTAGCTCAGAGAGAGAGAGAGAGAGAGAGAGAGAGAGAGAGAGAGAGAGAGAGAGAGAGAGAGGGAGAGAGAGAGAATATGAAGAGAAAGATGAGGAAGAAAAGTTTATTTTGTCTAATGGTTTCAGAATGAGTTTTGTCCATCCCAGTGGTGATGGCATTGCTGAGTGGCTCCATCCAAGGGGGTTGCAGTGTATGGTGCCTACTGCTCACAAGGCAGTGGACCATAAAGAAGAGAGTGAGTTACTCTGAGATCCTGGGAGGCTATGACCATACCACGCTTAGAGAGCTATTTCCAGGGCCAGGGCCCTATTCCTGGAGGCTCCATAGCTGTCAAGACAGTATCAAGCTGGGCTTGAAGCTTTTCCAACCTGAGCCTTTGTGAGACATTTGAAATTTAAACTATAACACCTCTTCAAAAACAATTTCACTGGAGCGCAATAAAGCTGGGAGAATAAAAACAGAGACACACTTGAGTGAGGTGAAGAAGGGTGCGACAAGGTAAAAGGAGAACTCCTTCCACTCTGAGGTCCTGATTGGCCTCCATATGGCTAGACATTTACTCAAAATATAAGGTTTTATGGTTTTGTTTGTTTGTTGCTTCTTAGCGGATATGAGTAAAATACTCCATTTAGCTCCAATGACATAAAATAAGAAAGGATTATTTCTCTAGAGAGGTTCTGGGGAAGTTGTGTAAGGCAGCACAGAGATAAGGTATAGTATGGTTAACAAATATTCCAGGAACACGCCTGCAGAACACCAGCTGTAGGTAAGGGAGGGAGCATGAGGCAGAAAGATAAGGTAGCTTAGCAGGAAAAGGGCAGGGGAGGGAGGCTGGGTGGTGCAGCAGACGGTCTGTGGGGTGTAGGGAGTGTGTGTTTGTCACTTCACTCTGGCTCACAATTCACTGACTTAACTTGAAATACACTCGTGCAAGTTGATGAATCAAAAAAAAAAAAAAATCTGATTCCTTAAGGTTTGCCACATTTTACTTGTACCACTGGCTGAGTATGCCCAATTCATAAACAGAAATTTCTTGGTTTTGCTCATGTTACACAACATGAAGGGAACAGGGGAATTGGATGCTATTTCTAGACTTTGCTGTTTTTCCCACGCTGAACATGGGAAATGTTTCCCCTTTCAGATGACAGTAAAGTCACTGAGCCAAAGGGATCTCAGGATGTAGCCTATCTGACCTCCACATTTGCACATGAGTGGAACAACCAGAATTCATTCAAGGTCCTGCACACACAGATAACGATGAGCTTTTAGCTTGGACTGGGAAGTTTTCTCAGGTGCCTTCATGCAGAGCTGGGCATGGAAAAGAAGTTGACATTTTGCAACTGTGTCACCTGGAAGAGTGTCCTGCTTCACTTCACAGTCTTTTGAGTCAAACTAGACTGTTGTATTCAGCTCAAGTTGTTGAGAGAATTGAGACAATCTTCAGGAAGGATTCTCACTCACTGCTTACCAGCATGATTGTATCTGCTCATGTAGTCTTTGTCCATGGGGTTTCTAGAACTCTCCAGGCCTCCACTCTGTTGATCCTTTTCTTTTGCCCAAGAGCCTGCAATGCTAACACCTAGCATAATATAACTAAGTTAATGATATTTCCCTATACCATTTCCTGAGACAGTGAGCAAAGGTGTTGCAGTGGTTTTGAATGAAAATGTCCCCCATGGCCTCATGGGGAATGACACTGTTAGGAAGTGTGTTCTCCTTATAGTTGTGGGAGGAAGTGCATCACTAAGGGTGAGCTTGAGGTTTTAGAAGCTCAAGCCGTGCCCAGTATCTCTTTCTCTCTTCAGGCTTCCTGTGGATCCAGATGTAGAACTCTCAGCTACCTCTCCTGCACTGTGTCTGCCTGCATGCTCCCATACTTCCCACATCGACAATGATGGACTCATCTCTGAACTGTAAGCCAGCCAGCCCCAATTTAATGTTTTCCTATATAAGAGTTGCCGTGGCCATGGTGCCTCTTCACAGCAATGGAAACCCAAAGACACATATCATTCATTATAATGTAGGAAAGGGGAATGTTATTAACGAAAAAGGGGGAAAACAGAAATTAACACATCATAATATTATTTTGACACAGGCTTGAAGCACAGTAGGTATTCATTATCTCATCAAGAGGAGAGCTGAAAGACGCCTTCAGATATGTGAGAGAAGACTTAGGGAAGAGGAAATCTATGTGTCCTTTGGAAGTTGTACTAGGGTTGAACTGTAACAGTTTTAGTTCTCCACTCCTGAGCCCAGAATCAATGAATATGACTTCATTTGGAAAACAGGTCGTGAGGGTAGAATTTAAGATAAGGATCTTAAGGTAAGCTCTGCCTGGGATCAGGAAATGCTCTAAATTCAGTGAAAGATGACAGTCGGAGCAGAGAGTGGAGCAATATAGCCACAAGCCAAAACAATGCCTGTCACCATGAAAATCTGGAAAAGGCCAGGGACGGCTTTTCCCTGGAGCCTTTAAGGAACTCAGATTTGCCCAAACCTTGCTCTTGGCTTCTAGCCTCCAGAACTGCAAGGTAGTGAGTGCATTTCCATTCTTTCCAAGCACCACGAGTGTGACATTCCAAAGCCATGAAGCAAACAACCTGGACAGCGGAGGACCCCTGTCTCAAATAGACAAATAAATAGAGTTCAGAATAATTACTGAGAGTTAATGAGCACCTATCACATGGGAAGCTGACTGAGATTTCCCCCATGTAATATTAATCATATTTGTATACTTCCGAGCTTAGTTTCCTGGACTAATTCCTCAGGAATCCCCAGGCTTGATTCCCATCATTGCACATTGTTCCTGGATGGAGTAAGAATAATAGAGCTAGGTCCAAACACAAAGTCACTATTAACCTGGCCTGGGAAGCAGACAGACGCAGCAGACATAGTTTCATATCTGGGCAGCTGTCTTCTGGAAGCTGGTTCCTTTACCATCTTTTGTTTATAGAGGAGACTTCCCTACAAGAAAATTTGAAAGTTGCCATATTTACAGTCATATCTTCTCTTTCTGTAGACCACTGGACTATCAGAGAGACAAAGTTTATGGACTTTCATTGGCTTTAAAGATAAATAATACTCTTTGTTCTTGAGATCATAAAGAGTTAATATTTTGGAGGTGCTTGGAGCAAAGCTCAGAACCCATGGTTCGGGTGTGTGTGTGTGTGCGCGCGCATGCCTACCACTCCATAGTGGTAGTCAACTGCTTTATAGTCAACCCCACTTAAGACCTAAGGATGAACTCATGGCTCTTTTCATATGTTCTCTCCTCGGTCCAAAATAAATTATTAATTGTGAGATCTGCTTTGAAAGGCCTAACAACCTTCATATAACCTCTATTCATATCAAAAGGAGAGTCCGACTATGTAACAGCACATTTCCAGCACTGAACATAACACCTCACAGAGAGATTAGATGCTCAATACAGCTTCACTAAATATAGGATTAAACACCCGTGGCCAAGCTAAGGCTATATAGCTTTCATTAGACCCTTAAAATGTGTTGTAAAAGAGAGATTCATTTTGGCTCATTGTTTCAAAGGTCCACACTAGCTCGTTCCATTATGTCTGGTTCTGTGGTGAACCAGAACATCGTGGCAGAGAGGGAATAAAAGAGGATAAGAGTTAATGGTAAGAACACACACACCTTCCAAGGCATGCCCTTTTGTCACCCCATCCCCATAGCGCACTCAGCAGTGGGCCCGTTGGTGAGGTTAGTATCCTCATGAGCCAATCAGCTCCCAGTGGTACCACCAACTTGAAGCCAATCCTTCAACAGAGCAGTCTTTAGGGAGGACACTTCATTTCCAAATATTAGCAGACTTTCATCTAAACCTTAAGAACCACTTCATGAGGATAACATGACCCTGGGCAGCTTGTGGCCTGGGCTTATGTTCAAGCCAGAGAGCATCCAGGTCCTATTGAGGCTTTGGCAGTGAGACCATCACAAAAATCAAACTTCCTCTGCTTCGTGCTTTTGTCTTCTCCATTTTTGTTTGTTTTTGAGATTGTAATTTAACTACATTTCTCCCTTCCCTTTCCTCTCTCCAACCCTCCTACAAACCCCTCATTACTCTCCTTCAAATTCATGGTCTCCTTTTTTAACTGATATTGTATTTTATGCATTTTATGTACAACACACACATACATATATTCTTAAATATAACCTGTTGGATCCATACAATGTTATTTGTATGTGTTGCTTAAAGGCTGACCATTTGGCCAACTGGTCAACCTATTGGTGTGCTCCCTCTTGGGGAGGACCACCTTTCCTCCTCCAAGCTTTACTCAGTTGCCTGTAGTTCTTTGCTTAGAGTTGAGGCCTCGTGGGCTTTTCTCTGTCCAGTTTGATGTGTTCATTGGTGACCTCATTGTTCAGCTCACTTTTAGGCTGTCAGGTTGGTGAGATTTCAGGGTGTATCCCACAATCTCACAGCAAACTCCTTGATCCTCTGGCTCTTATGATATTTGCATCCATCTTCTTCAATGTTCTCTGAGCCTTGGGTGCCAGAGTCTTCTGTAGATGTGGCCTGTGGTACTTTCTCCAGCCCTTTTGCAGAACTGTTCCTTTTGAAACTGTCATGATTATGAAGAGGGTGTGGAGTCAAATTTTAACACCTGCAAAATAAAATATGAGTCTTTTAAGAAGAGGTGGGAGATTTGTGGTTTAGTGCTAGCCAGACACCATTAAAAGCTGGCTTATCTTGCTTCATTTTATTTTGGCAAGTAATTGTCAATATGTTGCCATTTCTCATAATGTACAGGTGAAGAAACTAAAGGCCAATGGAGAAAATAATCACAGCTCTTGGCTTCTATAGCTTTATTTAAATATCTTACATTTTCAGTTTTCTTGTTTTTGTTCTTTTGTGACAGCAAAATGAGACATAATTAAGGAGACCACAGTGATGGAAGAGCAAGTCCAAGGAAAAGATTTTGGCTTCAGCCTCTGTTTCCCCAGCAATCCTTCTGTGTGTTTTACTCTCTGGCACAAATTTCACCTCCCTCTTTACTTTTTTTTAAATGTCAAGACTGTACCTGGTATCATTGATCTCTGAAACACTGTGGAGGAAGCTTTGGCTCTTTAAGCATTTTCCTAAGAATCTCAGAAATGCCAGTAACTCTCCCAGACTGGCCAAAAGATAAAATACATAGAATTTCGGAGTCAGGAAGAATCTTAACTTTGGTCATTATTAGTCTGCTAGACTTGAAGACATTTCAGTCTTGAATGCCTCACCAGTCTTGCTACAGCAAAATAGCCTTCCAATTGATTATAATTAAGTTACTAAAGGGACTGAAATCCTAGTTGAAAAGCAAAAGAGAAAGCAGGCTGGAAGGTTTATTGGACAAACCCCAGAATCTAAATGCACTGCAAGGTAACTCTAACAGAAGACTTGGAAGTCTATCAGGAAAACGAGTTGCAAAGAATAACACAGGTGGACCTCCACAGAGACTTTGAAACAAGCGGCCCTCCCCTTGGGCAAACAAATCTGCAGGGTCTGTTACAGTACTTGCTCCTGTGCTTGCTGTCGGCCCAAAGTAAACGCTTGGTTGTTCCTCGCTGTAGTAAATCCCACTCGTAGGGACAATCTTATATTCTGCTTTGAAGTCTCTACGTGTCAAAGTAAATTGCAGCTATCCTTCAGTGCTGTTGGACAGGGCAGCAAGAACCTGGCAAAGGACTGCGTTCAAAATTGTGTTTGGGCAAGAGAATCTCACTGTGTAAGTCAAGATGGCTTAAATTCACATGGCACCCAGGCTGACTCTGAGTTCCTGATCTTCATGGCTCAGCTTCCTGAAGACTGAGGTTACCGGCATGGGCCGCCGTGCCCCAGTTCGGGAAAGAAAAGCTAAACGTCAGGGCGTAACCAACGGGGAGAACTTAATCCTCTTGTAGGCCTCTTGCCTTTCCTTCTGATTGACTCATTTGATTTCTTTTCAGTAACACAACTCCAGTTCACAGATGTCAGCAGAGCGTACTCACAAGTTACTCACGGGGTACACCCTTTTGTGACTCTTTGGATGACATTGCTCTTCCAAGAAAAAGTTCCAGGTCTTTGATTATAGCTAAAATAAATATTATGGTCACTGTAAACAGAAAATTGCTGTAAGGTCCGTTGCCACTCACAGACGTCACATGCACCATTTGACTCTCTACCAGCGTTTGTTTTGTATGGTATTTGCATGACCTGATCTTCGTCTCCCCAAGGCTCTCCGTGGGGCTCTGCTCTGCAGAAAGAGATGCAATCCTTTGAGCAGACTCGCAAACTGTGGGCTGATGCTTTGCTTCCTCTGACCATTGCAAACTCAGTGCACTCAGCTGCATGTCTCCGTAAGGAACCGAGCGGGGCAAAGAGCAGGAGGGAAGCTGAGACGAGGATGTGTAGGAGGTATGCAGATCACCCCTCATGACTTCTACCGGCCTTCCGCTTCTGTGTGGAAAGGTTCCTTACAGCTTGTCATCCCTTCACCCTTTTTCCTGTCTCCTCTGCCCTCGCATCCTTTTCTTTATAATCTACCAAATGGAAGGGCCCGGAGGGAGGTAGAAATCCCAGAGACTGATAGCCATAACCTGTGCTAGATTTATTATGAACAATGACAATTGTTACTTGTTATATAGCATTTGGTCACTAATAAACTCAACTGCTAGCAGACAGGTTTTGTTTGGCATATAAAATGTTAGATAGATTTTTGGAAATTTCCTATAAAAGTATGACCAGGTGTCTGGCTCCCACAGAAACCCGTGGCTTCTAGCAGTCAGGAAATACACTTTGCCTGAGCAAATGAAAGTAAAAATATTTCTCACCCCAAATAGTAGCCAAAGCTCAGTCTTGCTGTAGTTTCTTACTTCTCACAGCTCTGATAAGAAAGGAACAGTAGAGCAAAAGGAGACCACCCTTCATAGACTCCATTGGTTTCTATTCCATAGCCAAGACACTATGTCTAGAATGTTTAGAGTTCTTTTCCTGGACTTAACTCACAAGAGAGACTTTAAAACCACTGCGTCCCTTTACTGCAATTACATATGTCCTAACACACTAACTCACTGCTTCCAATGAGGCATTTTCAGTTTTAACTATGGGAGTCTGAGAACAGTTTATTAATTGAGCAGACATCAGAATTTGGTCACTCACTCACTAGCAGATGTGTTTTGCTTGGCATATAAAGTGTTTGGATAAAACTTGGAAATTTCCTATAAAAGTATGAATTTCTTGATTTTGGGAAAAAAAATCTAATCTGCCCATGCTTGCCAGGTATCTGGCTCCACACACAATCCCATGGCTTCCTACAGACAGGAGATACCCTTTACCAGAGCCCACCACATCTTGTCTTGTCCATGGTGGGGAAAGTAATTTGGATTACATACCTTCTGGTCCACAGGTGTTAACATACATTGGGGCTGCAGGCACTGCCTTACCCAGGAAGCTTCCTCTGAGATCTACTCCGCCCTTCCAAGGCTCCACTCATCTCCCCCTCTCACCCTCTCATGCCCTGGAGCTTACCTATCCCCTTTCCAGGCACCACCAAGCATCTTGAGTACAGCTCTGGCTCTTCGAAAACTTTGCATGTTCAACATGATGAAGATACTTGCCTGGCAGACCAGGTCTTCCCCAGCTCAGTATGTACGAGCTTTTCGGGAAATCCCTTGGGAGATGCTTCCAGGAACTTGTTTAGTATAGCTGAAGGCAAGTCCATCACATCCTGTGGTTCCTTTTAGAGGATTACGTTGGAGGCTATAGTTAGGCACTCAATAGTGGAACAATTCCATGTAAACAAAACATTTTTCCCCCAAATCCAGGAAATATGATAGATGAGATAGATTGAATTCCAGAGCAAAGGAACAGGCCATTATTTGTATAAACCTAATTCTCTACATGGCTACCTATAAGTTGTAAGCATCTAGAGCAGATGTGTTATGTTAACATATGGTCTCCCCGCTCAAGCACAGGCTGAGCTCCTCTCCCCTAGATCCTGCTTTTTAGTTTCTCCAGGATAATATGCTGTGGCACTTCTCCAGCTTTATCTTCTTGTGTTTTATTTGGGAATATTTGTGTGGTTTTCCCTCAGTGCCCCTCGAGACAAAAATCTATCTATCTATATTTTTTTCCTGTTTATCACCAGCAGCTATCATCACCAGGCACACAGACAGTGCTGGATAAATGTTTGTAGATTGGAGTTGCTCCAAACTGAAGACCCAGAAATGAACTTAGATTGTTTCTATTAGATACACTAGAGAAGATAGACTGGATGAGTCACTTAGTGTCATAGAGGCATATACAGATTTGTGAAGCGTTCACAAATATGCACTCCCTCGGTCACGACCTCATTCATAATACCACTTCTGGGCACAAGGTGCCAGATTAAAACGTAACCGAAAATGTTCAGACAATGTGTAGAGACCTTCCTGTAGCAGGCATAATCATTTCTTGAGAAATTGTTGCTAATGGGTAAACACGGATGGCTGAGCATAATTGAAGACCCGAGTCCAGGCTTCTTCCTCACTAGTTGCTATGGTTTAGCTTGGCTTGGCTTCCAAAGGTTTGAACGGTGGGAGCTTGGTACTCTTCCTAGAGGTCAAGTGGAAGAACATTGAGTAGTTGAGCCTATTGGAGGGCACGTGGATCATGGAGGCTTGGCGTTCATGAGTAGATTAAAGAACAAGTTAAAGCTGTCGTGTAGGTTGTTTAAAATGGAAGCCACTCCCACCTTTGGCCTTTTTTTCAATACGGTCTCCTTTTTCACTTCGCTGTGACACAGGCAGGTAGCCTTTACCAGGATTCTGCTGCCATAATTTCTGGACCATTAAGTCTCCTGTCTCATAAATCCAGATAAAATTCCTTTTTTAAACAAAACACCCAGCTTTGGATACTTCATTTTAGCAATACAAAATCAATTACGATAGGAAATTGGTACCAAGAAGTTGGATTTGTCTCCTAGGAGCCTCCGCTAGCAGCAGGGGAAATATGCAGCCTGAAGTCAGCAGCCCCTGTAGCCAGATGAAACTTTCAGTGGAGGGAGGGGGACACCAACCCACCCATAAAACTTGTGACCCAAAATTTGTCTTGCCTACAAGAAGTGTAGGGATAAAAGATGGAGCAGAGATTGAGGGAATGGCAAACCAATGACTGGCCCAACTTAAGACCCATCCCATGGGAGACAGCCAACCTCTCACACTACTAATGATACTCTGCTATGCTTGCAGACAGGAGGCTAGCATACTTGTTTTCTGAGAGGCTTCATCCAGCAGCTGATGGAAACAGATGCAAAGACCCACAGCCAAACCATAGGCTAAGCTCTGGCAGTTTTGTGGAAGAATGGGAGAAAGCATTGAGGGAGCCAGAAGGGTCAAGGACATAACAAGAAGATCTACAGAGTAAACTAACCTGGGCCCATGGGGACTCACAGAGACAAGGACCACCAACCAAAGGCCATGCATGGGCTGGACCTAGACCCCCTACACATATGTTGCTAGCAGATATTCAGTTTGTTAATCATGCGGTCCCCTAATAATGGGAGTATGAGCTATCTCTGACTCTGTTGCCTGCCTTTGAGACCCTTTCCTCTATGGGATGCATTGTCTATCCTCAGTGGGAGAGGATACACTTAGTCCTGCTCAGACTCAAAGTGCCAGGGTGGATTGGTACACTTTGGGGACCTCCCCGTCTCTGAGAAGACAGGAGAGAATGGGGGAGGGGGTGGGAGGGTGAGACTGGGAGGAGAGGAGGGAGGAGGCTGAAATCAGGTTGTAAAGTTATTAAATAAGCAAAGGAATTGGGAAAAAGCAAAAAGGAAGTTGGATTGTTGGTATAGAGATAATGTGAAAAATTGCAATAAGCTTTAGACCTGACTAGTCAATAGAGGTTAAAAGTTTGGGGGAGCAGGCCATAAATAGAACATGAAAACAAGTGAAAGCTCAGAAAACAAGGAAACTAGAAGAGGACTGGAATTTTTTAAAGACATTCATTTAGTGTTCCTGACTAGAATGCTGATAGAAATGGGTTGTAAACAACTAACTGATGAAATGAGTATGATCCTGCTGGAAGCTAGAATATATCCTACTTCCTCTACCACATTATTGGAAAGAAGTTGTCTATATTGTACCTATGCCCTAGGGTTTTATGCAAGTCCACATTTGAAACTATGGACTAAGGGTTGTTTAACAAGAGTCATTTCTACACAAAATACAGAAGAGCGTATGTGGGTAAATTAAAGAATCTTTGATTCATTGACAGAGGAAAGGGATTATTTACAAGAGAAAAGGGGGCAGGAAATTTGGGTGAAAGCTTCAGGCTGGCCAGGGAAAGGCGTCAAAAAAATGTATACGGATGTAGCCCCGAAGCTGGGTGCCAAAGATTAGCACAGACTAAAAGAAGCCAGGTGTTGTACATCCTGTCAATAGAGAACAAAATGTCAAGGTCATGGGGAAAATTTAAAAGCTTTCTCTTCCTTTATAATAAGCCTGTAGGCCTTTGAGGTAGTGTGGATTCACAAAATGGACCTGGTTTCTACTGGCTCACCCCAGGACTTAAATGCATGCTCTGCAGCACACGGCTCTGGGCCCTTCCAGCTGTCAAAGAGCATCTCATAGGGTACCATTTGAGAGGACGCCAAGCAGAGACCATCACACAAGGTCTATTCTTTAGTCTACAAACATACACAATGCAAGAGTGATAGGGTCCTGGCAAGCACCAAGACATCAAAGAAACCCTGAGAAGGCTGGCAGAGGCTTGAGGCAGAGAAAAAACTGTCACAGGATATGCCTCAGTGGTGCTCTTGAAGCAGGTCTGCAAGCAGGACTTAGGGACAGCAATGTCATCCTACTGCAATGCCAGCAGGGGAAAGCTGAAAGTTTCCCTCTGCAAAGATGACAGAACAGTCATGTGAACTGTCACCAGCAAAGTGATGGAAGCCAGGCAGCCCATAGCCTCGGGACAATCTCTAGTGCCAATGTGTGTGGATTGCCTGCCCTATACCACTGAGGTTCAACGTCTGTTCTGCTGGGTCCTTTTGAAGGACTCAGACTTCTTTCTATGACTATAAGAATACTTACTTGTAGGTTTCTAGGACCCTCTGGATCCTTCTACTTTGCCATTCTCCCATGCTTCTCTCATCTAGCGTCCCAATAGGATGTCCTCCCCTCTGTCCCAGTTTCCTGGTAAGTGAAGACTTTCATGGGACATGTCCCTTGGGTTAGTATGCAGATATAAGTGAGTATATACCATTTAAGTCTTTCTGCTTCTGGGTTAACTCACTCATTATGATCATTTCTAGCTCAATCCATTTATCCACAAATTTCGGGAATTCCTTGTTTTTAATAGCTGAGTAGTATTCCATAGTGTATATGTACCACAGTTTCTTTATCCATTCTTCTACTGAGGGACACTTAGGCTGTTTCCATGATCTGCCTCACATTTGACCATGTCCCCTGGAGGGGGAGACCTGGTGGCACTCAGAGGAAGGACAGCAGGTTACCAAGAAGAGACTTGATACCCTATGAGCATATACAGGGAGAGGTAATCCCCCTCAGGAACAGTCATAGGGGAGGGGAATAAGGAGAAAGGGGGAGGAAGGGAAGAATGCTAGGACACAAGGGATGGGATAACCATTGAGATGTAACAAGAATAAATCAATAATAAAAAATTAAAAAACAAAACAAAACAAAACAAAAACAAAAAAAGAATACTTACAATGATCCTGTTCCACTATTTTATTCTGAAGTGTGCATTTTGCTTTGGTGTGTATTGTGATTTGCTAATTTTTTTGTCTTGTCTTATGTTTTTTTGTTTTAAACTGGAAGGCATTTGAGTCTCAGAAGAGATTTTGAATTTGAACATGTAATGATTGTAGCTACAATAGGGCTATTGGCATGGAAGGAAGGCACTGTACGTTATATTGGGCATGAACTTGGAGATTCAGGCCTGATGATTATTCTTGATCTGGAATCCACTAAGAGACACACCTCTGGGCATACCTGTGAGGGCATTACCAGGAAGGATGGAATGAAGAGAGAAGACCCACCTCTTCTTTCATTGTGAAATGAGTAGTCAGCATCTTCTTTGCCTCTCCAGCATTAAATTACTCTTGTTTGGCTACTCAGCCTCTATCAATTATAACCCATCCTAGTAAAGCCACTTTAACACACACACACACACACACACACACACACACACACACACACACACACACACAGTTTCTCATTCCTGAGAAACTTGTCTAAATCAAATGTCATGATTTGAATGTACTCTGTCACTTGAAATATCATCTGGTGGTTTCTTGGTTCTTACTGTAGAGAGACTAGAGCAGCAGAAGATAATGAGGTCATGAGAGCTCCTTCGTGAACAGACTAGCACCATCTCACCAAACCAGCACGTTAAAAAGTAGGTCAGCCTGCCATATGCACTATGGCCTTATGCATACGGAATTTCCCTTTTTCCGCCTCACCGTGCTGTGATGCAGGCCGGAGGAAGAGGGGCTTACCCAGTGCTGTGATTTCTAGATGTACAGTGACTGGTATCATGAGTCAAATAAATCTTTTTCCTTTATAAAGTGCACAGCAACACAAGGCAAATTCAGACAGTAGCAGAAATATGACACATACATACCAAAATGGGCTAGATTCAAAAATGAAGTTGTATTTCCTATGTATTCTGGCAAAAATGAAAGATTCTGTCTAAAAAGATTTTTAAGGTGAGACTGTCTCAAAACAGCAATAAAGCCACACTGTCTTTGCCCATTACCTTATGTCAATCACTGCAAGAAATCCAACATGCCTTCTAGGAAATCTCACTGTTCCAGACACTTTTTGTTTTCTTTTGACTTTTGACTTTGGGTTTGGGTTTTTCAACACAGGGTTTCTCTGTGTACCCTTGGCTGTCTTGGATTCACTTTGTAGACCAGGCTGGCCTCGAACTCACAGAGATCCACCTGCCTCTGCCTTCCTGAATCCTAGGATTATAGGCATGTGCAGCAGCAAAAGGCTCAGACATTAATCTTTCTATTTTTTATTATAATTTACTTACATTACATATCAATTGTAATCCCCTTGCTCTTATCTTCCTGCTCCCACCTTCCCACCCTCTTTTGCCCTATTCTCCTCCCCTAGACCTCATGAACTCTGGTGCCTGAATTGGCTACCCCTTGGTGGAGAGGCCCTGTAGGAACACAGAGGAAGGGGATGCAGGCTACCCAGATGAGCCACTGATTTTTATAAAGTTTTCTTAATCCTTTTGAGACCCTGGCTCCCACCGTTCTTTCAGGCTTGATATCTTTTAATTCTCTTGCCTGGACTCATTATGCCCTGATAACTCCTCAAATTGCTTTCTAGAACTTTCCTTCTGTTGTACCACTGGGTTCTGGTACCCATTGGAGGACAACAGTTGCTGCAACAATTTTATTTGTCTGACAGTCTGCATATTGCTGGGCTAGGGCTGTAGTTTCCTCCTCACCACTTCTAGGAGTTGCTTTTCTTTTCTTTTCCATGGAAAGCCCCTTCTTTGGGCCTTAAATAACTCAGTGATTTTCCAACTCCCCCTCTTTGTAATATAGTCCATCTAATCTTCTCCAAGTCGTTCTCTCTCTTCTCTTCAAGGTGTTGTCAGTGGTAAATGCTAAGTCTGGAAAACATCAGTACTCCTTGTATCAGAGTCAACATGAATAATCTTTTTGATTCCTCTTTACCTATTATCTGTCATTCTCAATTGCATGTTATTTCACCGCAATCATACCAAAATATACTTGTACTTTTGAAAACTGTCTATTGATAGTTACTGTTAGCACAGTTTACAGAACTCTACTGCTGTCTTGCTGGCCGAGGTCGGGGGGTGCTGGGAAGTATTCTATGCCACCCCTTCCTGTGCACATACACGGTCCCACATAGCAACGAGGACCAAACTTTAAAATGTCTGCCTGACACTATGTGAGTTCTACCTCTGTGGTGGAATTAGGTACTCCAAAACAAAAGGTATTCTGGTCTTAATTCTCAGGTATACACAATGTTATCTTATTTCAATATAGTCATTATAGATGTAATTAACGTGGAGCCGTGTTTATGGCTCCCTGATCCAGTGCTTTTGTCCTCATAACATAAATACCACATAAGTGATTCTGTTTTCCTAGTTAGTTATAGGTAAGCATTCTTGCAAGCATAAAACTGTAATATGTATGTATATTACATATATATATATGAAGCACATAGAAGACAAAAGCAATACAACACTGTTGCTTTGCATAGCTTTTGTTTTCATCAAGAATGAAATTCAAATTCATTGTGTTTCCCATGTAGACTTTGCATTGAAGATGTTTAAGAGGCCCTAACTATGCAAAGGCATGGCTTTGGCTGAAGCAGAGGGAGCTTTCTCCTATCTGTGTTTGTCATGCGTTCTAAATAATTAAGGTAATCTCATTGACTGAACTTGTGAATGTGGTTTTTAAAATGCAGGAAATGCTTAAGGGAGCCACACCACATGGAGTGACAGGCTTTAATACTGCCAACTTGACTAAGATTGACTGCTTTAAGAAGGTGTTTCCTTTTAGTTTTTGCATATTGCTTTTGCTAGCTGTTGGAGGCATTTGAGGAAACCCATTATTATAACAACATTGTGACAACAGCTAAAGATTTTTGCAGGAACGGAAGTGATCGGGTGTAGGTAACATGTTGAACTATTTAGGAGCAAGCAATTCATTGCACTTCAGCATTAACTTGTTGGATATGTATACCTTAAAGCACAAAATCCTCTAAGTTTTCATGTGTTATCTGAAACTATGCATTCTGTGAAATGCAGAAGCTAAATCAAACAAATGTAAATTGTGCTTGGTTTTTTTAGTCTAAGATTTCCTATATTTAGACATTAATTTTTACTAGATGTTTGCACAAAAGCCATGTTAAAAGTTTGCTTTGAAAGCACAGTTTCTAGTTTGTAATGGTATTGCATTCAACATCAAGGATAGCGCAGAGTTAAAAATAAAAAGTTCAGCTGACATCATCTTAACATTAGTCAAAAAAAAAAAAAAAAAAATCTTCCTGATAAAAATGATGCCAGTGCCAAAGTGAAGAGTCTGACAGAACGAGGCAAGCAAAGAGACATCCAGCAGGAAACAGGACAGTGGTAGATGGGGAATGTTAAGAGCACCAGTCTTGCAGTATGAAGAAAAAATGAGAATTCTTAGACAGAAGCCAAAATTCCATAACCGGCAAAGTATGCAAGAGGCAGCTGAAAAACATTCCCCAGTGCCTCCCACTTTCGGCAGGCAATCGTTTCAAACACACACACACACACACAATGCAACCAATCGGCCTTGCAGACGTCTTTTACCAGAAGTGGCTCTGATGGTTAACGTTTCGAAAACAAACGAGGCTTTGTTAGTGTTGGCTGTTGCAGAGGCTGAGCCAGCTCTGTGGCTTTACTACCTTTCCTTTCTAACCTTTTAGAAATAATAAAATTCTTATACAATAACAACAACAAACCCTGACAACAAGGTACACATTTGTTCTGCCACCAAACACTAAGTGTCTTGGAAAGAAGGACCCTCAGTTGAGGGAGTGTCTTCCTCAGGTTGGACTGTGGACATGTCTGCATTTACAAGATTAATGACTTGTTGAAGATCCTAAACCACAGTGAGCGTGCCGCCTCTGGGCAGATGTTCCTTACTGTGTAAGAGAGCACACTGAAAAGCCATGGAAAGCAAGTCAATTAGTAACTCCCTCCATGGTCTCTGCTTCAGTTCCTGCTTATAGATTGCTGCATTGAGTTCCTTCCCTGGTTTCCTCGCTGAGAGACTCTATCTTGGAAGATGTAATAAACCCTCTCCTCCCCAGCTTGCCTTTCGCCATGGTCTTTATCACAGCAACGGAAATGAACAAGGACACACTCTACTCCACGTATGTTGTCTGTTCCTTTTCTTAAAGTCATCTCCTCTGGGCCCTAGAGAAATACAAATCAAAATGTGAACTACTTAGATCCTTTGCTCCAGGTTTTTGGGTTGTCTGTGGTGAGTACAGAAGACAAAAGCAGGTGAGACAGGACAACATTCCAAAATAGCAATTCCAAAAAGATCAAAAAATGGGAGAAAACAGGTCTGTCCCTGCTTTTTTGTGATCTCTCTCTCTCACTCTCTCTCTCTCTCTCTCTCTCTCTCTCTCTCTCTCTCTCTCTCTCTCTCTCTCTCCTCTCCTCTCTCTCTCTCTCTTTTCTTCTCTCCCTCTAATGTATTCAGATTACAACTCAATTGTTCTCCCATCACTCATATCATTCCATTCCTCCTACTCTCCCACCCCCACCCTATTACCCTCCCTTAGGTACATGTCTGAGGGGGATCTCCTCCCCCACTTTATGGTCACAGGCTAACAAATCTCATCTTGGTAGCCTGCTCATTCTTTCTTTGAGTGCTACCAGGGCTCCCTACCAAGGGGCAGTTGTCAAACATGGGGCACCAGAGCTCATGTCAGAATTAGTTCCTGCTCTCCACATAACTGGGGAGGATGTCCTGTCCATTGGCTAGATCAGAGTATTCCACTCCTTGGAATATACCCAGAAAATACTCTACTACACAACAGGGACATATGCTCAACCATGTTCATAGCAGTCTTATTCATAATAGCCAGGACATGGTATGAAGAATGGATAAAGAAATTGTGGTACATTTACACTATGGAATACTACTCAGCTATAAAAAACAAGAAAATCCAGAAATTTGTGGACAAATGGAGGAAATTAGAAATGATCATACTGAGTGAGTTAACCCAGAAGCAGAAAGACTCACTTATAATTGGACACCAGCCCAAAATGCATGTCCCATGAATGTCTTCACTTACCAGGAGATTGGGACAGATGTGAGGACATCCTACTGGGACTCTAGGTAAGAGAAATATAGGAGATGGGGATGATGAGAGGATCTTAGAAACCTACAAGAAGAACATCGTAAGGGTGGATCAGGGCCCAGGGGTGTCTGCTCAAACGATTTCACTAACCAAGGACAATACAAGTAGTAAACAGTGAACTCCTTTTTATCTCTTAAATGAGCATTCTCTAGCCAATGACTGCATGTGATGGTGTGAATGAAACTGGAAGGAGGCAGCTGGATGCCTGGTTGGGCCAACTGGACTGACAAGTTCTTCTCCTTCCCCATATTTCACCATATTTCCTGCCATAAATCTTTTACAAAGCCCCCAGAATGCAGGGTAGTATTCTAAAAGACACAGATTTTTACAAGGATGTTAAAAACACCAGGTCTTAACAAGAACAACTTGAATATGGAAATAAATGGCACCACAAAGAGCAAGGGCCAGGGAAAACATGACTGTGCTCCCAGGAGTACAGTCCCACTGTAGCTTGCTCCTGGAGGTGAGAGGATTGGTTAATTTATCGTACTGGTTTGAACTTGTTCTTGACCCACTTACCTACAAAACAGCATTCTACTGGGCAAGGTGGCACATGCCTTTAATCCTAGTCCCCAAAAAAGCAGAGGCAGGTAGTTTTCTATGAGTTGAAAGCTAACCTGATCTATGTAGTAAAATCCTGTTTCAAAAAAACAAAACAAAACCAGGCTGTGGTAGCCCATGCCTTTAGTCATAGGATCTGGAGGCAGTGGAGGGCAGATCTCTGTGAGTTCGAAGGCAGCCTGGGCCGTGAAACAAGTTCTGAGACAGCCAGCGCTACACAGAAAAACCCTGTCTTGGAAAAACCAAACACAAACTAAACAAACAAACAAATAAAAACAAACAAACAACAATAACAAAACAACATCCATCTTTAAGGATTGAGCAGGATTTCCCTTGTGCTATTGGAAGCGTGCCTAAGGCCACCAAGTTTGGTGGTATAATTGTCCTTATTATTTTAGCTTTATTTCAGGAGTGAGAACCTATGGATTGGAAGTACAGGTAAACATAGTGCTGGCTACATCCTGAGAATGTGGCAAAACACAAAAGAACAAGTCCAAGAAGGACATGTAGTGGTGGAATAAATCAGTGGGAAAATAGTTTGAGGTTTTGGAAGCAGATAAGCATCCTGACAGGCTGACAGACAGGGAATGAGGCCAGGGGTAATATCAAGATGACAAACAACCTTGCATTCTTCATCCTGAACAAAGGTGGAGGCAGATTGCCATTCCTCCATAGGTCTGATGCTTTGGAGACATGGCATGGCTGTGAACACGTCAATCTGTTCATATTCATACATGTTCATACATATTCACTCAGGATTCATTCAGAACTTCCTCTGCTCCCTATGCACAGGTTCATAAGTAGGTTAATATATACAGCCAGGCAGTGGTGGTGCACACCTTTAATGTCAGCGCTCAGGAGGCAGAGGTAGGCATATCTGTGAGTTAGAGGGCAGCCTGGTCTACAGAGCAAGTTCCAGGGTAGCTAGGGCTACACGGAGAACACCTGTCTGAGAAAACAACACGAAAACAATGAAGTTAATATATACTTTTTCCTCTTGTTTGAAGAGAATTTCTATATCTTTTTAACAGCTTGTAGGTTTAAGTGGCCTTGTACTTAGGATACACTTGAGAGCATGGATACAGAAGGGAGAAGTTTTATTGTAGAGAATAACTCCTGAGCTCTTCAGGAAGGCTGGGGTGGGCCTCTATCCAGCCTGAGAGATCGGTTTCATTCCATTCTGAGACAATTTTTGGCACACATCAGAAGACATTTATACCGTTGACAGATTTAAGTAAAATGTACTTGCCAGTCAGAATGTGCCCATGCACTGGAAGGAAAGATAGCAGCTTAACTTCACATCTTGGGCTATTACAGAGGTAGGGTAGACAGGCCTTTCTGAGTTCCAAATCATGATTCTTTTCCCCAGAGACACAAATAACTAGAATACCTAATGTCTGTCTTTTGAGGCTCCACGAGTCATAAATTCTCTTAATAGTTTCCCCCTTTTGCTTAGGACAACAGAATAGTACATCCCCCTTGAATCTACCTCACATTTTGGTTATCTAACTCCATTCTTCCTCTGCTTATGTATAAGTGGTTTTATGTTTAATTGTGGGAAAAAAGAAGAGGTATCCAAGCAGTTTTGTTGCTTCATCTACCGTATTGCCATAGCTGCCGTAGCGACTACAGGTCATAAGTTAGTCACCTGTTACAGAGTAGATGGCCAAGTGAGTTGTGGATGCAAGAATGTAACTTTTAGGTGAGGGCACCAATAGTATGCCTTGCCATTAGGCTGTGTATATGGCAGCTCCAAAGCTGTGGCTGACAACAATTCCTTTGAGTTTTGGAAAAGTCTACCACACACATTGCTTACTATGCAAGTCCACTCCGTAAGGCATGCTGAGATATCAGTAAGGCAGAGAACAAAGCCCCAGTATTGGAAACAATATTTTCACATGTCACGCCAAGAGTTCTTCAAGGTACCTCAGTGGTGATCTTCTGCCACTTGAGTGGCAACCTCACAGTAAACATCATGGTAGCTTCAGTCTTTAAAGGCATCATTGGAGCCGATGATCCATCCTTCCTTGGAAGGTAGAATATCACTTCTTACACGTTAGAACTCCACTGCAGGGCAGTATCCTTGGGTTCCCACAACTATCAGAAGCATCGCTCCTTGCAACCTGACTACATGGAGTTTCTCTGAGGTAGCAGCAGGTCACTATGTGCTAGGGGAGATGAACTGTCCCTGGGGGACTAAGATCATCACTTGGGTTTGTCCTTTTGCTTGTCACAACTTCTCTGGGGCCTTTGGGGCTGTCTTTATTTTATTTCTGTTCTAGAAAAAATCAAAACTCTAAAATTTTAAAGTTAAACTGGGGTGTCCAGGGTCCTGTCACCTCCTTTTCCAGCTTCTTCCTAATGTTTGGAGTAGATGGATGGAGGAAATAAGTATCTAACCAAAACTAACCCTAGAAAAAGAGGAACTTGAGTGCAGGGAGGCATCGGACCTCTTCGTTCAGCCTTCTACCCAATGTAGCTGCACTAAATAAATCTGCCTCTTGTAGTGCCTATTTAGGAATTTGGTTTCTTAAAAATAAAAACTCTGAAATATTATAAGACTGTGTTTTTGTTTTAATCCCAGGTGAGGGTATGTAGGGTGACCTTGGACTGACCGCAGCAGCTGACTGCTTTGCCTCCTGCTCTAGCTAAGACCTGGTTTTGTCAGCTGCAGATGGTTTCTGTGATTGTGTGATGTTTGGAATTGTGGGAACTTTTCCGATGGTGTACAAATGCTAGAGGCCAGGGAGGCGAGAGGCGAGGGGGTGGTTTTGGTCGTTTGGGGAAATGGTTTCAGTTTGTTAGTCGCCGTGGTCAAAGAAGAAACAAAAAGAAAAGAAATTAGACTCAGACTGCTCTCTCTGTCTCTCTCTGTCTCTCTCTCTGTCTCTCTCTGTCTCTCTCTCTCTCCTTTTCTCTTTTCTTCTCTTCTTTCTCTCCTATCTAGTGTTAGGGGTGAAACTGGGACATAAAGGGTGGGAAAAAACTGAGCCCTCAAAGCACCAAAGACCATCTACAGGCTCTGCTTTTTTTTTTAAAAAATGTGATCCTAAGAAAAATTTACTAAACTTTCCTCACTGGAAATTTAACCAACCTCTGTGCATTTTGTAAAGTTTTGTCTTTTATGAACCTGTTCATGACCCAGACCCTCTATGATGAGCTTAAGCTTTCCAGTTTTATCTTTACTGGTTTCTATTTTGGAACGGCCCTCTCATATAGGAGAAAACTGCCATTTCAAAATCTTTTTTATCTAGCAGTGCCTCTCCTTTTGTCTTTTAACCACCTTTACCAAGAATACATTTCATATCTATAACTTTGAAAGTTTTTCTTTACTTGATGTCCTCAGTCTTATTTTTTTGTTTCTTAACAAAATAACTATGTTCCAATGAGTACACAGGAAGCTGTATCTGAAGCGCAGGCAAAGCCTGTTAATAGTCCTTGAAATGTTTTCGGTTTTCTCTCTGGAGGTGGAGGTGGAATAGTTCATTGAATGGGGTCCGGGAGGTTGAGCCCAAAGCCTTACAAAGTCAGCATATGGAAAAATAAAATAAGCTGGTGAAGAGGAAAGCTGGAGATATCCCTTTCCGCTAACATCAGCCACAGGTGTTGGCGCAGAGGGATTCTAGAGTGTAAACAAATCCCAAAGACTTCACTACCCAAAGGAGGCCACAGATCCACAATAAAGTAACGCAAAGCTCTCCTCTCCACTCTCCGTGCAGTGGAGACTTCAAGCTGCTAAACCTTCTCTCTGGCCATTTCCTCTCTTTGCAGAATGCCTTTTTCTAAATAAAGTGTCTACTTATGTTCTTACTAGGAATAGGTGTCCTCTCAGTCCCACACCCGGAGTCACAAGAATGTGAAACCTCCTGTACTAGTTTGCTTTGTTGTTGTTGCTGTGGCTGTTGTTGTTGCTATCACAAGCAACTTGAGGAGGAAAGGGTTGACTTCATCTTACACATTATATCACCAAGAGAAGGCAAGCAGGAACTGAAGGGAGAAACTGAAGACAGAACTAAAGACAGGCACTTGAAACAGAAACAGCAGAGGAATGCTCCTAACTGGCTTGCTCTGCAACTTTTCCTCTACAGACCTGGTCTTCCTGCCCAGGGATGGCACCCCCATCAATAACAATAAAAAAAAATGCCCCACGTACAGGCCCATGGGTTAATCTGATGTAGGCAATTCCACAATGGAGACTCTCGTCCAAGGTATGTCTAAGTTTGTGTCAAGTTAACAAAATCTATGTATCCCTCCAGAGATGCCAATCAAACCCTGATGTCAGCTGATATCAATTTCAGGTGCCTGTAGAGTGAAGGGAAGTAAATAAAATAAAATGGTCAAACAAGAATAAGAAATTTTAGAATCCACACAAAAAGCCTCAAACACTATATAGTAGAAAATAGAATTGCCAGCAAAGTCAGGAAGTACCTCTGGGCACTAGGATATTGATAATGTAGTAGATACTAATTAACATTTTTTTAAATATAAGTTTTGGCGGTACTACTCAATGGTGCCAAAATGTCTTTCTAACTGAGTTCTGAGTAATCTTTCTCAAATTTCTCAATGGAGTGTGCAGAGCCTGGCTTAAAACTTGAAAACATTATCCCCAGAGGATAAATTTGGAATTGAGATTCTTCAATACCTTAAAAGGGAAATAGAAAACAACTAGACCTTCTGGGATTATAAGGGGAGTAGGGAGGGCCATCTCTAGTCTGCCTGGGTGGTGCTGGAACTCAGGCATGACCTCCGTGGGCTCTGCTGAGCTTGCCTTGCTCTCCTCATTCTCCACAGCCGCCCTCTAACTCACCCCATGACCCGAGAGGGGATGCTTTACTTGAACTTTGTGACTCTCTTTCATCCACTTCCCTCTACGATTCTGCCTTTGGTTTCCACTCTACAATAAGCCGTTCTTTTGCGGACTTCCCTGGCTTAAGTAGACTTGGCAAATGACTTTACAACTCAGCCAAGGGCAAGGCCCACAGTTCTCAAACTCAGTAACGAGACACAAACTTGAGACATGGGAATGTTGCAAAAAAAACAAGGAAACTGAGAGGAAATGTTCACCAAGTAGTGTGAGAGTTCCAGTATGAGTATTTGAATAAAGAGAGGACCGTTCCAGTATCGGCCGTATTTGAATAAAGAGAGGACCTTTCCAGTATCGGCCGTGGTGACAGCCAGCAGAATTCTTTTTTTTTTTTTTTTTTTTTGCAAGTTAGGCTTGACACCTTCACCATGGCACAGCCAGATCCCTGCAGTGACACTGTAGATGCCTGGATAGAGCAAAGGCAACTTATTCATTGTATGAGCCCATGAACCAGTGAGGTTAGGGTCTCAGGGTATCTGCCATAGTGAGAACAAAGGGCTAAAGGCTTGCAGAAGAGGAAGGAAATGTGGGAGGGGCTACTCTGGAAGTCCATAGTTAGCAAGTGAAACCACGGTCAGGTTTGCAAAAGCAAATGTATAATTCTTTGTTGTCCTTCCTCTTGCTGCTGTATCTCCAGGAAGAAAGGGCACAGATGTTTCCTTTAGGAAAACTGAATGCCCTAAAGTGCTGCAGCTCTATCAGACTTGGAACAAGATGAACTAAATTTGTACCTGAATGCAGCCATCATCCTGACGTCTCCCCCAAGTTAGGTTGGTCCACCTGGAGTGTTGGCTTCCAATTTTTAAGAAATGAGATGATATAAAACTATTCATCTTATGCTGCTCTTAAGCAAAATAGATGAGAAAATTGAGAAAAAGAAATCACTAAAATATCTTATGAATGTGGAATTGTATTTCTAGTTGTTGTTGTTGCTGGTTTTTTTTTTTTTTTTTTTTTTTTTAAGTCAAAAATTGGTGCCCAGATGCATTATTTGTTAATGGAGTAAAATTCTGCAAAGCAAATATAGCGCTTACTATATGGTGTGAAGCACAAAGATAAACAAACAGGAGCAAACAATCCCAACACAGCAACCAATAACTGAATAACAGATGTGTGTTCAAAGAAAGAGGGTACCGCGTGAGAGGAAAGGAGGCTTTGCAGAAATGACAGGCTGCTGAAGGATGCAGGTGGTGATTCCAAGGGTAAGTATTTTTAAACCAAAACAACTTTCCAGAATGATTATTTTTCACTTCTGAGCAAGAGAGCTTTCGTGTTAAGGTTCTTGTGCATTACATAAACTCACAACCAATCTCACCCATGGTAGAATTAGCTCATCTCGAAAACAAGCTTCATCATCATTAACACTCACCCAATTTAAGCCCTTTCCAATGTAGGAATCGCATCTGGTAAAATGTAGTGGCAATTTTTAATAAGTAGGACCCAGTGGCTTCTATTGCTATATGAACAATACGGAATGGTAAGCATACCACTATATGAGTTTGCTAGAAATATCAATATTAGATTTTAATCTTCAGACCTTTAAAAACTATTTAAGGCATATAGTGAAAGGGAATAAAGTAAAATATAGTGAAAGCTCCAAAAAGCTTTCTAATTACATGTTTTAATCCAATCTTTTCTCTAATTCACTAAGCTCAACATAATTGTTTTTGAAAAGTAAATAAAAATCTCACACATAAATATCTGTCACTCACTTATGTCACAGTCTTCAAGGCTACATTCCTGTTACTTTGTCTCCTGCTTTTAAAAAAAGGGGGGGGGGAAATAGATGGAAATAATCTCTAAAAATTTCTAAGCTTGACCATTAAAAGATTTCCTACACTTCTGTTTAGTATTCCTATTTTGCCATTATGTAGATTAGTTACTTCTCTGTTGCTATGATAAGCTATCACGACCAGAAGGCACCTATGGAAAAGAGAGTTGGCTTATGGCTGCAGAGGGGTAAGAGTCTGTCGTTATGGAAAAGCATGGCAGCCAGTGGCAGGCATGGAGCAGGAAGCTGAGAGATGACTGATATTTTCAACTGCAAACATGAAGCAGAGAACGAACCATAAGTGGGATGAGGCTATGGATTCTTAACGCTCAAGCAAACTCATACCACCTCCCCAAACAATGCTACCATCTGGGAAATTAGGGGTCAAATGCTTGAGCTTATGAGTTCTTTCAAACCACCAAAAAGACAGCTGGCCAGTCCATCTGGACCATCCGCAGGGTATGTGTGTGTCTTGCCATCCTTAGGTGAATTAGGGTTTCTGACTAGAACATTTCTGACCCATCTCACTTCTGGCCAGGTCAACACCCAAGCCAGGATATGAATCAGAGTCTCCAGTGGGAACAATTGAGGCATTCTTGCCAAAGATAGGAACCGCAACTGGTTGTTTTCAAAGTCTCTGCCTGGTCTGTTTCTCTATCCCCACTCACCATTATTATCTTCTTTACTCTGGCAGAGAAGGAGATGGCATCTCCCTTCCACACTTTCACTGTTTGTTCCATTAAAAACCTCTTCATATTCCGAGTCCTCCTCCTCAAGGTGGAGGTCTGAGCTAGAAAATATATACCTTCCCTAATATTTGTCTCCCTGGTTTCTCTGTAGCTTGAACATGCTAACCTCAGACCAAGCTTAGATTTTCTGCCCATGCTATAGACATTGATGGATAGTGGGGTACAAAAATGCTTCCAAGGGGGTTCCAGATAATTGGGTCCCCAAGCAACGAGCAGAGAAGACATATCAATAGCAGAATCAGAGTTTATAGGAAAAGATATACTTCCTAGTCTCCACCCTGGGTATCCTCCTCACCCTGTTGTCTCCCACCCAGTTCCCATGGAGGAAGCATGCCAGAGGACAGAGTTGGGAACCTCAAATGGCCCCACCATGCAGCGTCGAGATTTTTTTGTTACCTCAGATGAGCACTGGGGTTTATTTGCATAGTGGGAATTTGGGGGCTCTTTTGCATAGTGTGAACTTTCTCAAGCATACAAGCAGCATCTCTTATCAGCATAATAAATCTTCCCTTAAGGATATGTGTTTTAATTATGAACTGAAGTTCCCAGAAACAAAAAAGTTGTACTCGCATTACCCATTCTGCCTGACTGGTTAGAACTTTCATGACTGTGGAGAGCTAGAACGGTATCTACTGGGAACCAGATGAGCTCAGGCCACATCTTAACAGCTGTTTATAACTCATCTCAGTGTGTGTCCAAATATCCTCACGGCTATCAGGTAAAATTTTTCAAATGTATAAACACACTGCTGCTTTCCACCAGTTGAGAGACTAAGTATGTCATCTGATAGCATCTGGGACATCTAGTAAAGTCCTGTCCATATGCTATAACCTTCCCACCTGATGTTTCCAGAAATCTATGTTTTTCAAGTCCATAATAATATTAAGATGTGATAAAAGCCTGTTTTCAAATGAATTTTCTAAAAAGTAATGGTGTTTTTAAAATGTATTTTTCATTCAGTATATTCTGATATGTATTAAAATATATGTACATATACATGTATATATGTATGTGTGTATATCACACATCCCAGATCTTCCTTACTGCCCCACCCATCCAACTCTATGCCTTCTCTCTCTCTCTCTCTTTCTCAAACAAATGGGTCAATAAAAAAAGACCAACAAACCAGACTAAAACAAACTTTACAGACAAACAAGGAGAGGGCAAGGGAAGGATCACAAGAAATACATAAATGTAGAGAAACACAGGCACATACTCATAAAAATACAAAATGGAAAACCATAATAGATAACCAAAAGACAAGTAAGGTGAAAAAATGCGCAAAAAAAACAAAAAAACAACAAAACAAAACAAAACAAAAACATGGGACATAACATTGCCAACAATATCATTGAGGTCTTTTTGGGTTGGCCATCTACTGCCGGGTATGGGGCCTCCCTTAAGTGTTGTTTGTATACCCAGGGAGACTCCACTAGAAAAATCAAGTTTTTCTCTTGTGACCTGTTGTCAGTTGGAGAAAGCGTCTGGGTTGGGTATGCCTGTTCATGTCCATTTTCTTTTAGCCCCAGAACCCCACTAATGGGCTTTAAACTGTGGCATGTCCTACTTCAGCAGTAGGGTAGGAACTATGTTTCTCTTTCAATTATTCTTTTCAATTAATATTTGCTTTATATTCTTTGCAATTTTATACATGTATGCAATGCACTTTAATAATTTCTACCCCCTACTCCTTTCTAATCTCCCCAAGACTATTTCTCACATGTTCCTTAATAACTTGGGTCTATCCTCTCTCTTTAGTCCAGCTGATGTTTTTCTATATGCACATAAGTGTAGAGCCATCCAATGGAGGATGGGCAATCTACCCGTGGCTACATTCCTAATGAAAAATGATTCTCCCTAACCTATCAGACATCAACAACCAACACCTCCTTAGATAGCAGTAGAGCTTTGTAAGCTTCTGTCATATCCATGCTTTAGCTCAGGAGTGTAATGGCCGTGTCCTTCTATCCAGAAGATCACACTTGGCAGTTCTCCTCCTCATTCTCCAGCTCCTGCAGTCTTCCATAGCATCTTTCACAATGTTCACTGGGCCTTGGGTTGGGTGTAAAAAGGATATAAAATTTCCATGCATGGTTGAACATTCAAAAGTCACTTATTCTCAGCACGTTGATAAGTTCGAGTCTCAGCATTAACTGCTGCCCACTGCAAAATCAAGTTTCTCTGACCAAGATTGGGAACAGCATTACTCTACGGAAATAAACACAAATGTTTAGAAGGCAATTTTCACAACATGAGTATTTAGCAGAACAACAATAGTAGGTTCTTCCACTAGAACCTATGACCTGAGCCACGAACCTTTGCCCAGGTTTACAGGTAAGAACTTCTCTCTATGAAGAAGATCTGAAATTCGATCAGAAAGTCCTGTAACAGTCATGCCACTATTACACAAGTGGGTACATCTTTCCTGGTAGGTTAGTATTGTCAAAAGTAAGTAGGTACCCTCCTCCTATAAGGAGCTTCCTGACAGCATTCTGAGAGCCAACAACTGTCTCAAATGATCTCAACAAACAAACAAACAGAAATCCTTAACTAGTTAAGTCACTGCAGAGGTAGAGAGCTGCAGGGCAGGCCTGGTTGCTGCCTGTGACTTTTGGTAGGCTCAAGATTCTTCCTCTTCCCCAGGTTTGATCCATTCATCCCCAGTTTTGCTCTTTTTCACCTATCTTCATGCCTACTTTCAACCAACTATGCCCAGCTCGGCTCAGTTGAATTCTGATAGCACCTTTACAATTTCCAGTTTCAGAGCATAAGATCCCATACATCTCTAGGGAAGAGAAAAAAAAATCTATCTTCAAGTCTGACCCACTGGAGTCAGACTAGTTGGGGAGAAAGATGTTCCTCCTGCTTGAGGCCTTTTGTCTTCTAGCTAGCCTCTAGGACTCAATCGACAACTTAGGCAGAAGGTAAACATTCCTGCATCACACCTCAAGACTCCACACTTCAGCTACAGAAGACCAATGTGGACAGTTAACCATGGTGTCATCTCTCCAGCCCCTTGTATTAAAATGTTGGGCATCACACACAAGGTAGGCAATGAAACATTTTTGTATAATTCTCTTATTAAGGCTATTATTTTAAAAATTAAAATTGTAGTTGATTTTATTAAACATGTATCCAAAATGTACCTTGGAGAAAGGATAGCCTCTTGAAAAAAGTGTTACTGGCAAAACTAGATAGCCAGCTTTAGAAGCATTGAAAATATTCTAAAGAGAATTCTGTGCTCTTCCCTTTAGCTCTCAGAATATTAAAGTAATGGTCCTGTTCTTTTGTAACTTGTCCTGGGGATATATAAAGAAATATCCAATTATCCCAAAAAAGGCATTCATCAATTACAGATCAGTGATTCCACTTTGGTCTACCTTTCTGAACCACTTACAGAAACAAGAGTGACTTACCAAATGTCCAGCATAGATGTCAGTGCATGAAATCTGGACCCCTGGACCTCTACAGGATTTACAGGCAACTGGGCTGGTGGGAAAGTCTCCTTCTCAGCAACTGTCACTCCTTTATAACCTAGAGGAGGGTCCTTGTTAATCTTCAAAGTTTCAGCTTTCTGAAACCTGTAAACACTGTTTATTTCTTGAGTTTTGTGAACCTCTCCCACTCTTTCCGGGAGGGAGTGTTTCTATTCATAGTAAATTACTAGACAATGCCCAGAAATCTTCCAGGAGAAGGCAAAGGCATGGATAAAGCCAGATGCTAGGTACAGGAAAATTTCAACTACTTCTGTAAACTCAAATAACTAAAGCCAGATAATGAAAGGTCAATGATACATACACATATCCTTCTATTTAACCTCAAATCTCATGTCACAACCTGGAAGGTGTAATTAAGGACTCACTGAGCATCTTTGTTTTTTCTTCTTAATGAATGAATCTCCTTTCTCTGCTCTTCACTGTTGTCTGCTTACTTGGCCTATTGAGAACATATGGCCAAATCTTACATGCTAGAGCTGCCCAGAGCTCCGGTTATGACCATACAACTCAGATAACATATCAAAATGTATCATAGACCTTAATACAAAAGCTGAAACTTCGAAACAACTAGTGGAAAGTATATGGAAAATAATCATAAAATAATTGCTTAAGCAATGATTTCAATTTCCCACATAGGACTCTATACCCACCAGAAACAAAATCGAGATTTAACAACTAAGATTTACATCTAATTAAAAATCAGAAAACAGCTTACAGAGTGGTAAAATAACTTTTTAAACTATCCATCTGACAAATTAATAACTATAATATATGAGGGATTCAAAATATGTGACAATGAAACCCAAATAATTGAATTAAAGTTGAGCAGATGAACTAAATAGATGCTTCTTGAAATAAGAAAAATAATAACTAATACATATGTAGAAAATGTTTACTGTTCTACTCCATCAGGGAAATGGAGATCACAACTATAATAAGACTCCATCTCATTCCAGTTAAAACGTCTATTATCAAAAGTGCTAAAAACAGAACAAAACAAAATGACGACAACAACAACAGCAACAACAACAACATTGCCAAAGATGTGAAGCTTTGGAACTCTCTATACTGTTAGTAGGAAAGTAATTAGTATCCTCATTCTGGAAAAGAAAATGTAGGGATCTTTACAACCTAAAAATCGAAACACCAAGTGATCCAGCTATCAACTTCCTGGATGTAAGTCTGTCTATCTATCTATCTATCTATCTATCTATCTATTTTTATCTGTCTACCTGATCTCTCTGTTATCTATCAATATCTCTCATATATATATGTATAAAATCTGTCTCTCTATTAGCTATGCATCTCATTCATCTTTATATTATTTATCTACTTCTATTACCTATCTATTCATCTGTCTCTCATTATCTTTGTGTCCATGTATCTATCTAATGTTCATGTTTATTGCAGCACTTCACAAAGACCAAAACATGGAACTAACCCAGGTATCCATCAGTGGATGAATGTATAAACAGAATGCACCATGTGTACCTATTGAAGTATCATTCCTCCATAAACAAAATTAAACCCCGTTATTTGCAAGAGGATAGCTGGAACTGGAGGACGTCACAAAGCAAAGTAAGCCAAACACAGAAAATCAAGCTTTATAAGATTCTCTCATGGGAAAACTGACTTTTTAAAGAACTGAAAGTATAAGCATGACTCTAGGGAGTGGATAGTGGGCTAGGGGTAAGGGGCCGATAAAGGTGGCTGAGACACACTAGAACAAGTGTGGCTGGACAAGATCAATGCATGGCATATGCAGGCATGAGAATGTAGCTGTCAATCCTCTTTTGTGTGTGTGTGTGTGTGTGTGTGTGTGTGTGTGTGTGTGTGTGTGTGTGTGTGTGTGTGTGTGTGTAAGGGCTCTTTTCTGTTCATACCCTCGGAAGCATTTGTCTGTATGTATGTTCTTAATGACTGGGATCTCAGTGTAGGTTTAACTTCTCCGGTGGCTACGGGGATTGAACTTTTTTTTTTCACATGTTTAGTGGCCATTAGTATTCTGTCTTTTGAAAACTCCCTGTTCATTTCTTTAGCCCATTCGCTGATCTGGTTGTAGCTGATGGGATGAATGTATTCTCTGCCTCTCATTCGTTTTTCTTGTGCTGTTGATTTTTGTTCTTGTCTTCTTTGTGTGGATAGAGTCTTCCCTTGGGCTTAGGCACTCTTCTCCTCTATTGAGAGCAAAAGCTTCTTGTTACTAAAATGAAGTTTTCTGTGTTTCAATTATGTCTTCAATGAATTTGGAAACCAGAGTGAATTCCGTTAGTATAAATGTAAAGATTTTTAAAAAGCCAAGCTTATTAATAATTAAGAAGTAATAAAGGAAGTAATTGGGAAATGGAAATGGGGGAGTAAATTAGGAATTAGAAGGAAATATATGAACTGGAAGCTTACAGGTAATAGAGGAAAAAGCTCTTTACAAAGCCAATTAAAATGTGAAAGTTGAAACTCAGAAAATGTGAAATACAAAATGAAGCAGAATTAAATATATCATCAGTCAACATCTCTTCTTGGTTGGGTGACTGTTTTCTCCTCGGGTATATTTTACAGCTGACTTTACAAAGACTGGAGGATGACTACCAGACCTTATACAATTTATAACAAATCAGACCAAAATGTCTCTCCTGTTGCTTTGGGCCCTGCAGAAGAACAGGCTAGTCACAGCAGGGCCTCAGCATGGGTTGCACACTCGGATCTTACCTTCCTCTTCCCACAGCCTTATCTCTGGTGATCTGGTGACCACATTTCCCATGTGCTCTCAGTATCTGAGGTTCTAGGAGGAGGGGGGTACCCACACTTCTGGTTGCCTTTGTTGTTGGGTGTTCTTCAAGCACCTGGACCCTTGCTGCTTTTTTCTTTCTTTCTTTCTTTCTTTCTTTCTTTCTTTCTTTCTTTCTTTCTTTTTTTCTTTTTTCTTTTTCTTTTTTTTTACTAATGACACAGAGTCCTTGGCTAAAAATAGTTGAGTCTGTCAGGTGCTGTTCATTTCTCACATTGGAGTGGTTGCCAGGGTTGTGCCTGACTTGCTAGTGGAGGGGAGGCCAGTGAAATTAGCTCTCCCATCTAAAGGTCTGAAGCCTCTCATTCTGTCTGTCTGTCTGTCTGTCTGTCTCTCTCTCTCTCTCTCTCCCCTCCTCTCCCTTTCTCTCTCCCTCCCTCCCTCCCTCCCACACTTTGTTTCTTGACACTCTCTTCCTCTATTTTGTCTGTGACCACAGACTTGGGGTGGGGCGGGGTGGGGCAGGGAGACTGTGTAGTCTTCAGTCTTCACCCTACTCTTTGGTCAAGTGTTTTCTTCCTGGTTAGTAGGACATGGGAGCATGCTGTTTGTTTCTACTCTGCTGTCTTTCTTGAAAAGGAGCAGAAACCGGCATTTGCATAATAGCAGCCAGCTAGGCAGCTACAGGATAGAACTTCCCAGTAAACATGCACTGTAAGCCTTCACTCTTCAGCAGCACCCACAACGTGAACACTGTTCACTGAACAATGTGTCATTTATCTTGTAGGCCTTCTTCATTTCCTTTCTTTGTGTGCATGGACTATTTCAAAGTACCTTCTCGCACATTTAGAAGAGCTTTCTTCTGCTTGATGTAGGCCAATTATTGAGGGCCTCAAATGTACTCGTAAGGGTTTTTGTTTTGTTTTGTTTTTAATATCCCTTTCTGTCTTCCCTTTTCCTTTTGTTCTTTCAATTTTGGCAGGGCCTTAGGTGGCCCAGTCTAGTCTTGTCCTTGCTACATCTGCAAAGAGGACCTTGAGTTCTTGATCCTCTTGCTTCTACCTCCAAAAGGAGTGTGTGCCACAGCAACAAGCTGCTTCGTTGCATCTTCCGGCTCTAGTATCTGTTTGCACCTTTTAAATGATACTATAGCTGCCTGTCTGTTTAGATTATGACCTATTTAACATTCTGTTTGACTACACCATGCTTCTTAGGTTCCAATGCTGGTATCTTCACAGCCTGTGGATAAGTTTGGTTTTTTGTTTTTGTTTTTTTAACCAATTTTACAGGATTGTTAATGTACTTAAACAATTTCTCCTAAAAAACATACTCTGAGGCATAACTGAGTAGCATCCACTGGCACTGATTTCAGCTGGATATGGTAACACAATCTGCGCAGGTTCTGCGTCAGCACTGGTAAAGTCTGCAGCTGTCTTAGTGGTCTAGTCGACTGACCACTGTGGGGTTAGTCAGTGGAAATGTAGCTCACCGAGCCATGATGGAGTTGCTGGCAGCTGTAGGAGTGCCATGTGTGGATACAGGTGCAAGATTCTGATCCATTTTCTGTGGGTTTCTTGTGGGAGGAGATGCTTTGATGGGCCAACGTAAGCAAGCTGCAGCTGGCATAGCAATGAAGATAAGATGACCTCAGCATCAGATTAGTATGGGCCCCTCTTGGTGACCCACATGCAGGTGGGAAATAGCCTAGCATGGGGATGGTACTGTTATCAGTGTCTTAAGGCCATACGAGAATACATCTGCTTCTGATGCGAGTGCTCTGCAGCCCACAGTTCAGTCTGAGACAGAGTGCCGGTAGAAAGGGGAGCATTACTCCATTGCTGGTGGGACTGCAAACTTGTACAACTACTTTGGAAATCAATCTGGCACTTTCTCAGAGAACTGGGAATAGGGCTACCTCAAGACCCAGATATGCTACTTCTGGTCATATGCCTGAATGATGCTCCACCATACAAGGACATTTGTTCAACTATGTTCATAGCTGCCCTATTCATAATAGCCAGAATCTGGAAACAACCTAGATGTCCCACAACCGAAGAATGGATAAAGAAACTGTGGCACATTTATACAATGAATACTACCTAGCTATTAAAAACAAGGACATCATAAAATTTGCAGGCAAATGGGTAGAACTAGAAACAATCATCCTGAGTGAGGTAATCCAGACCCAGAAAGGCATGAATAATATATACTCACTTATAAGTGGATATTAACCCAACATAGATGTCCTCTGAGAGCCTCCACCTAGCAGGGGATCAGGACAGATACTAGGATTCCCTGCTGGACTCCAGGTGGACCACTGAGAGGGGTGTGGAAGAATGGAGGGATGGAAGGACCTAGAGGGTTCAGGAGCCCCACAAGGAAACCATCAAGGCCAGCAGATCTGGACCCAGGAAGACCTGCACAAACTTTTGCACCAACCAAAGACAATGAATGCAGTAAACCTAGACCCCCTCCCCCTGTTTAGATCTAGCCAATGGACAGCTCATTCTCTGTGGTTTGGGAAGACCAGAGACTGCCTCTGACATGAACTCTGGTGCTCCCTTCCCCCTGGTGGGGAGGCCCAGCCACACACAGAGCAAGGAGAAGCAGGCTGTGTGGATGAGACCTGATAGGCTATGGGCATATGGTAGGGAAAGAGGTCTCCTTCTGTCAGAGGTCTAGGGGAGGGGAATGGGGCAGAAATGGGAAGGGGTGTAGGAAAGGGAAGACACAAAGTGAGGGGCTAACAGTCAGGATGTAATCTGAAAACATTATAATAAATTTGAAAAAGAATAGGTCTGTACTCTTAGTTTAAGATGGGATGACCATCAGTGTCTACAATCTTCTCCAGTATCTTCTTTTTCAGCCTTAGTTGGTCCTTTTGCTCAAGGTAGCCTTCCTAGATGCTTCAAAAGTATTCACATTTTAAACTATTGAAATGCAATGATTCCTACACTGTTTTACTTTTCTCTGTGGGCAGGTGGGTGTTGGTTTATTGCTATGCTTAGGGTTAGGGATAGCTTTAGGGTTAAGGTTAGGTTAGGGTTAAGATTAGGCTAGGAATGGAGTTCAGGGTTAGGGCAGGATTTGTATTCCCATTAAGTTTGGAGTTTGTTTTAGTGCTTGAGTTATGGTTGTATTATGTTTATGGTGCTTGTTACTTTTATGCCTCAAGGTAGTTTCAAGATTTTGTTGTATTTTGGTCATGGCCCTGTTGCCTCTATGGTTAGGGTGAAGGCTAGGTTTAAGTTTTAGCCTGAGGCTAGAATTTTGTTATGTTTAGTGTTGCAGTTGTGTTTAGTTGTAGATCATAGGTTGGGGGTAGGTTGTGTTCAAGGTTAGTATTGGAACTAGGTTTAGTGTTCATATTTAGGGCTAGTATTAGAGTTAAGGCTATGATTAGGGTTATCTTTATAAATATATTTGTTAAGATTGTTATTCTATATGAAAAAACAATTTAAGTACTTTAAAATGAAAAGTTCATTTTGACTGGGCTCATTATTCATTTTTTTAAAAACTTTTTATTAATTCTTAGTGAATTTCACATCATGCATTCAATCCCATTAATTTCCCTGTCATTCCATATCTGCCCTCTGCTGGTAAGCTTTTGCCAAAAGAAACAAAAAAAGAGTGAATAAATAGAATTTTTTTTTAAATCTCATTGTGAAAGCTGGGGTGTATTATGGTATGTCCCACAATATACCTTTTTACTCAAACAGCTTTACTTTCTAATGCTCATTGGGATGAGTCATTGGTCTGGTAACAGGCCTCTGTCAGCACTGGATCCTCACTGGGAATCCTCTCAGATTTCCTGTTGTTTCCCTGTGTTGTGGAGATCTTGCAGGTTTGCTTCTGCAGGACTGATCCCTTTATGATCTCTAGGAGTTCATAAATGAGGTAGATGTTGGGTTGGGTCAATTCAAAGGCCTGGATCTGGGCCTCGGTAGTAGCTCAGTTGGTCAGCCCACCAGTGTTGTCGATTTTTGCCAATGAAGTCTCAGGAGCTAGGTGCTAGGGTGAAACCCTACCATCTCAGAGAGACAGAGAAAGCACCCAGTTGATCTTCCTACTCAGCTGACATCGCAAAAGGAAAAAATCCTTCCTATTCAGCTAATGTCCTGAAAGGAAAAAGTCCCTTCTCCTTCAGGCTGTCATAAATACCCTTTAACTCAGTGTCCCTCCTTTTTTCTTCCTGTGCATCTCTCCATCCATCCTCTTGAATTCCTTTCACTCTCTTTATTTTATTTATTTATTTATTTATTTATTTTTTTGGTTTTTTTTTTTTTTTTTTTTTTTTTTTTAAGGAAGGCATTTAATTGGGGCTTGTTTACTGTTTCTGAGGTTTAGTCTATTATCATCATGGTGGGAAGCATAGCATCTTGTGGGCAGACATGGTAGCAGAGTGTTCCACATCTGGATCTAAAGGCAGCGGGAAGAGAGAGACACTGGACCTGGCTCATGTATTAGAAACTCCAAAGCCCATCCCTGTTGACTCACTTCCTCCACAAAGGCCACGCCTCTTGACCCTGTTAAACTTTACCACTTCCTTATGGACCAAGCATTTAAATATATGCGCCCGAGGTCCATTCTCGTTCAAACCACTGCATTCCTCTCCCTGGCCCCCACAGTCTTGTAGCCAGATCAGAATGCAAAATGCATTCAGTCCAACCACAGAAGACCCCATAGTCTATCACAATCTCAACCGTGTTTAAAAGTCCAGGGTTCAACGTCTCTTGTGAGACTAGTGAAATCTCTTACCATAGAACAATAAACTAAAAACAATGTGATTCTACTGAGTGAAATGGGAGGCCAGTGGTCTGCGTCAAGGAGTGGCACAATTGCACACTTTAGTTGCAGGAAGAGGAAGCAGCCCACACAAAGCGTAGAAGCAGTATTTGGCACGTGGTGGCTGCACCTACCTGTCTGGGTCAAGGACACAAGAAAGAGGTTGTGGAAACTCCGGGCAGCTAAGGAAAGCTGTTGAGGACAGGCATGTGGCGGGGGGTGGGGGTGGGGGTCCCTGCATGGAGGTCCACACTCTATGTTTTAATGCCCCCCCATGTTCACTTCTGGTCAATCTGGTTGCTTGTTCTGCCTCGCGACCTAGGAATAACTTTATTTAATCCTGTTTATAGAAAGTTCTTCTATTATAGGTGTGTTCTAGGGCTGAACCACACCACAAGTACTCGTTTACAGTAAACAGAAAGCTTGAGGATCAAAGACTGAGCCATACCACAATTAGAAACAGGGTTTCACAGTTCAAGATCAAATATCCAGCAGTTCACCAGCTCTTCTGCACCTGAGCCACCAGGGACAGCTCTTCCGCTTTCCCTAGGGAAGGGGAAGCACCAGCTCTCCAGCACCACCCTGGCTATTCCTCACCACTCTTGGGTCTCCAGTTCTGCCTTTCTTCATAGTGCACAAACTGTTCTGCTTTTTTCTCCCATCTCTCCACCATATGCTTCCTCTTTGTAGTGGCATCCAACTTCAAGGGCAGGCAGGCCTCTTGGTGTCTTCTGCCCACTCACACCACATGACAATGGGTGGACCTCCTGGGCTTGTTATTCTTAAGGTTTAACCAACTGATTCCTTACTCCCTGGAAAGTACCAAATAAGAAATAATTCCAATCTTTCAAATTGCTTCACAAACCTACAATTCCTGTATGTCTTTATTTTATTTTATTTTTAATAAAACAATATAGAAAGCATAACTATCAAATATTTTGGATAAATTCCAAGCCATGATTACGGTCTCTTAAATTATCCAGTTTCATTGTTCAAATTAAGCTTCTTGTCTCTTGACATTAACAGCAGAATACAAAAAAAAAAATGTATTATTTTGAGGTTTTGGAGAAATTATATGTTTTGTGTAGTTTTATCTTGAAATGTTACTTTAAAAGTTGCTAATATTAAAAATATGCTATTCTTGCATCTCATTGTTATTATCTTTAGTTTATTAACAATGACAACCTGAAGACCTGAAGACTTAGATTTAATTTTGTCTAATCCTGTCTAGAAGTTCCAATAAACTCCAATAACCTTTGAGAGGAAGAACACTGAGAGAGTGCAGGAGGCAGTACATTGCGGCATAGTTAATAAGCAATAGCTCAAATGTTTTATGTAGCCCACACACAAAGAGGGTTCACAGAAGACATAAATTTTATCAACTCTGCATCACACATGGTAATATTTTGTGATGAAGAACAGAAGAAAATCAGGCAAACACTTGGAAGAAATTTCCAGAACCTTCTTCTAAAAGGCCAGTCTGTGAAATATCAGCAGCACAAGGAGAAAGGATGAATGCAAGGAGAAAACCAAAAAGCCAAATAAACAAGAAGTGAGTTTTAATAAGAAATCAGAGTGCTTCATCTTAATTGCTGCCTTTTACTATTTATCTCTTGTCCTAGTCATGATTGCTATTGCTGTGATGAAAACACCATGACCAAAAAGCAAATTGTAGGGGATGGCCTTTGGCTTACAGTTCCACGTAGTAGTCTATCGCTGAAGAAAGTCAGGACATGAACACAAGCAGGGTCCAACCCTGGGGGCAGGAGCTGACGCAGAGGCCATGGAGGAGTGCTGCTTACTGGTTTGCTCCTCATGGCTTGCTCAGCCTTGCTTTCTTATCAAACTCTGGACCACGGTGGGATGTAACCTCCCACATCAACCACTAATTAATAAAATGGCCTAGAGGCTTGCCTGCAGCCCAATCTTATGGAAGCATTTTCTTACCTGAGTCTCCTGCTCTCAGATGGTTTTAGTTTGTGCCAACATGGCATAAAACTATCCAGCACACCACGTACCAGATGTGTTAACCTCTCAAGTAAAGACATCATATCTTAGAAAACAGCCACAGTCAGAATCGCTACCTGACTGAGTTTTTGAGAGCCAAACTTTATTCTCCACGATCTATATGTCCGTCTTCTGCACATATAGGAGTGTTAAAAGGGGAGGTGGTGGAACCACCACCTCTGAATCTTTCAAGTCCTTGATGGTGGCATCAATTTCTGCAGTTCCTCCAAGAATGCAATACTGGGTTTGAGACACTATTTTCATTGGCTGAAGCAACTCTGAAGGCTTCCATTTAGCCTGTCCAACTACAATAGTCCACACTCCACAGGTCAGGGAACCAACACGAGAATTATGCCAAAATCTAAGTATATTTGGGCAAATAGCCATGGGATGAGTTTGAGAACATCAGCCAAACCTCCATCAGTCACCTGACCGCCATAAGCCCCTATTTAAATGGAGGGGTTTCTTTTCCCACAGTTACACTGTACACTGTATTTCCCTCTGGGGAAAGACTGGAGAAAGGCTAACAGTTAAAAAAAAATAAGTATTTTATCAAGATCCTTCCCCAGAGGAAACTGGTGACCCTTTCATTTGAGGGGTTCTGGGTCTGTAAACTGACTCAATCTGGAAATTGATTCACAAGCCTAGCCTACAACATGAGACCATATCTAAAAAAAACACACACACAAACAAACAAAAATTGCCAAACTTAAAAGCCATTAACTACTCTGTAATTTAGAAGTCTCTGCTCTAAGGCTCACTTCCTTATTTCAAAATGAGAGTCCTCTTGGTTCAAAAACCCCACAAGGAGACCATCAAGGATAGCAGATCTGGACCCAGGGAGACCTGCACAATTTTTTGCACCAAGCAAGGACAATGCATGCAGTAAACTTAGACCCCCTGTACAGATATAGCCAATGGATAGCTCATCCTCTGTGGTTGTAGGAAGAACAGGGAGTGCCTCTGACATGAACTCTGGTATCCCCATTTGATTACTTCCCCTTGGTGGGGAGGCCCGGAAGCACACAAAGCAAAAGGAAGCAGGCTATCTCGATGAGACCTGATAGGCTGTGGTCATATGGTGGGGGAAGAGGTCCCCTTCTTTCAGAGGGCTAGGGGAGGCATATAGGGTGGAAAAGGGAGAGAGGGTAGGAACAGGAAGACACAAGTGAGGGGATAGTAATCTGAATAAATTATAACAAATTAAAATAAAAACAAAGAGTCCTCTGTGGATATTATTTCTGAAATAACGGCAGACCTAGAAAGGTAATAAATCTCTATTATATAGGTAATGACATCTCATACTAAGGATGGACATACATTATTACATCTATTCACGTTTAATATTAGGAGACTGATGTTCAGATAGATGGCTAGACTGACCTTCAACCTGGCCCACGGCAAGCTGGGACTCTAATCCTGTTGGCCCAGTCCCCAGTACATTACCCTTTTTAATATATCTGAATGCTTTGCAGTATCATATATGTACTTTCCTTTACCTTTGTAGAAAAACATCCTGGCTTTTTGACTGAATTAGTAAGAAAAACAATGACTGATCCTGAGGCCAAAACAAAGACATCCTTCATCATGGCCTTCCTTATAATCACTTGATCTTTGATCATTCATTACTCATCTGCTTCAAAAGTTAAATAAAGGAAATGGTTAAAGCAGGAAAAAATAATGAAGGAAACCATTAATACTACACGGGTCAAAATGTCATAAAACTGTTCTTTGTACATTTAATGGTTTAAGCTTGGATGTCAATGTAATTGACACTTGAAAACAAGGAATTAAAGGTGTCATTCACCTCATTTCTAAACAGTGTGAACGTTAAAGTTGTATTCTCAAATATGGACCCAAGATATACTTTTTAAATTCATTGTGTGATGAACACTCACACATACACACACACACACACACACACACACACACACAACACAACACATACTTAGATTTGCATTTTTATAACCAAATACTTGATAGAAAATTAAAAGGGAAAGATTTATCTTGGCTAACAATTTTAGATAAATTTCAGTTCTAGATGGTAGGGAACACGTGACGGTGGGGTCACGGCACAGTGGCTCTGTCCACTACCTCAGAGCTAGAGCTGAGTATGAGTTTCAAAGGCTTGCCCCTACTGACCCATTTCTGCCAACTAGGACTCACTTCCTGAAGGCTCCAAAGCCCTCCAAATCCCACCACAGACCGAGGAGCAGTGTTCAAATCATGGACTCACAGGGGCGTTGCAGACTCAAAGCATAACACCTACCTACTCTACAGCCTTCTGAAGACTCACGCTCATCTCAATGTAAGGTCTTAGACCTTAGAACCACAGCTGTCTCATAACACAGGTTGTATTTCAGCCAACTTCAAGAGTCTCCCCTATCTTTTGAGACCTGGTACTGTTTAAAAGTCCAAGGTCGCCCCCGAGACTCATTTAAAAAAAAAAAACAACTTTTATCTGTAAGCATATATTTCAAGGCAACTCAAAACAAAACCATTCCCTCCAAACCAAATAAACAATAACAAAACATGGCATAATGATGAGACTAAAGCAAGACTAAAACTCAATGCAGCAAATACTAACACTTGTAGCTGCATGGCTGGCAGCCCAGGCATTTAGTGGCACCATCCGAACTCTGGTGGTCTCCACAGCATGGCCTCTATGGCTCTGGCATTGACAACATGTGTGGTCCTTCTTCTGGGTGGTCCCCACTCAGGGACTCCAGCTTTCCTTAGCAGATGTCCTGTTCTCAGCCGCTAAGCGGCCCCAGGGCTCCATTTCAATCTGAGCTTCACTTACCATACGTTACAAGTAGCTCACTCAGAGGCTTCCCATGGGGAATTTGACTCTGCTACACACTGCCTACCTTCCCAGGGCTTTGTCTAGAACCTTCATGCAGCATGTATGCCCTTTGAACTCTTGCGTTCTTGCAAAACCAGCACCACGTACTGTCAGATCAAGAAGTAGCCACCCCTCCCTTTGTGACTACAGTGACCTCTGAGTTTCTGCATGGCCCAGTCTTGAAAGCTCTTCTGCACAACCCTGCATGGTAGAAACAACAGTAACCATACCTTTGGGAATGGTGGAAATCTGATTAGGAGCTTCCCCCCTCTTTTAAAAATAGACTGCTATGTTTCCAGGCAAATCAAACAATAAAGTTCATTGAATTCAACTTCCTCATAAATTTGAGTGCTACTAATGAGGGAATTCATAAAGACATCTCTGTTGTGCCTCACAGAGACAGGGGGATGTTGCTTTCTGCACGCTGTTCTTCCATTTATACTTATTTAGGGCTTCTCACGTTTGACCACAGTACTCACAGGAGTACTCGGTAAAATATAGGCCACATAGACTGGCATGTATTTGAATCTCCAGAATCTCTGAGAATCTCTGCAATTCTGAACTTTTATTTATGTATGTATTTATTCACTTTACATCCCAGTCGTCGTATCTGAATCTCTAACTTCCAGAGCATGCCAGCCTTTGTTGATGCAGCAGAATGAATCGTGTGTGTCTTGTGCAGTTGGGTGGAGATCTTCACAGTTTGCTTTATCTTCAATCAAAGCTTAACTACATCAACATTATGCACTCACAATCAATATAGAGATCTGCAATAACCCCTGTATTAATGTCCTCCTCTGGTTTTTTGTTATAAGAACATACCTGAAACTGGATAGTTTTTAAGAATACACTTGTTCTATCCCACAGTTCTCAAAGTTGGGATCATCGAGAGCACATCATTACCTTATGCTGGGAAACCAAAAAATTGAAGATGTCTCTGCTTTATAACAACCCACCCTAGCAATCACTAATTCAGTTCCATGAGCGCTTCTGCATGAGAAAGGTATTGGTCTATTTAAACATTTCTTTCTTTAGAAAATAATCATTTTATATCATGTATATCTTTCTGGGTCTGGGTTACCTCACTCAGGATGATCTTTTCTATACTCACTTATAAGTGGATATTAGCTCAAAATAGCTGTCGCCCTGAGAGACTCCACCCAGCAGGGGATCAGGACAGATACCAGGACTGACAGCAGGACTCTGGCGGAAACTCCAAGAGTTGTAAGGAAGAGTTGGGGCATGGAAGGACCTGGAGGGGTTAGTAGCTCCACAAGACCATCATGTCTGATGGAGCTGAAGCCGGAAGTGGGAGGCTGCACAAATGGATGCGCCAACCAAGGACAACACATGCAGAGAACCTAGACCCCCTGTTCAGATTAGCTGGTGGACAGCTCATTCTCTACCTTGTGGGGGTGAAGAGGATCCAGCCTCTGACATGAACTCTGGTACCCGCGATTTGATCACCACCACTTGGTGGGGAAGCCTTGTGGGCACACAGAAGGAAGGATGCAGGCTATCCCAATGATACCTGATAGGCTGAGGTCAGAAGGTGAGGGAAGAGAGGCCCCTTGTCAGAAGTCTAGTGGAGGGGAGTAGGGCAGAAGAGGGAGGAAGGGTGGGAACCAGGAGATAAGAGCCAGGGGATATCAATCAGGATTTAATGTGAACAAATTATAATAAATAAAAAAAATGTAAAGAATCACTTCATGTGTTTTGGTGCTTTGCCTGAATTCATGTAGTACTCGATGCCAGAGGAGGATATAGGGTCCCTTTAAACTAGAGTTACAAACAGTTGTGACCTGTCCTGTGAGTGCTTGGACTCAAACCCCGTTCTCTGGAAGCACAAGATCTCTTAGCCACCCATCCATCTCTCCAGATCCTATGTTAGCATTGCCATTGTAATGACAAACAAATTTCAGAGAATGAATTATATTTAAGCCATAGTAGTGGACCTTTTAGTCTGTCTTTAATTTAGGTTATATTAGATCAAAATGTCAGGCTATCGGTATGACGTATTTTGATTAGTTAATGGTATTATTTTGGATGTCTCACGAACTAAAAATTAACCAGTTAAGAAACCATTTCTGTCTGAACCTAAGCCATCACCTTTTACCTAGTAGACCTGTCCTAACAGGATGTCAAGCCACCAGAAAAACTGTTTCCTCTTTCTTCAGTTTGCTATCCCCTCAGGTGATGACAACTCAGTATAGGTGGGGCCAGTGCTGAACACTGAGAAAAGGAAACTCGCTATTCCAAAGCACCATCCTTTTCGGTTGGGAAGTGTTTTGAGTATAATACAGAATGAAATTGAATATAATATAGTAATGAAACCAATGGCTTACTTAATAACCTTGGTAGGAGATAGCAGCTGTTACCATAGCAACTAGTGCAAATTCTAGGTTATCTCTAAGCAGGCTCATACTCCAGGCCCCAGCCCAGCTGCTAGGGACAGCTGAATACAACTTCGGCTCCAGGCTCAGTGGGCTTTTGGACACCCTGTGCTGCTATTCTTGGCTCCCTGGTAGTTTCACAAGCACATGCGCCATGCCATATTAGACTGATACCAGTGTGGCATCTGGGCCCTTGCCCTTTAGGCATCCACGTGATTACCTCCATGCACCACCAACACTTGTGAACCAAGGGCTACACTTCTAGAACCTGACACCCTGGCTTTGCCTTCATTTCTATTCAGTGTCATTATTACACTGGCTGATTTACTGTTATTGTAACTTCTGGCGTGTGGAATTCAATTATTTAAATGCTTGAAGACACCACTGTACTGACTAACACTGTTCTAAGAGCTAGACAAAGAACACAGGCAGGCATTGGGTACAATACATCCTTATGCCACGGGCTAGCTCCAGATTTCACAAACATCTAGAAAACACATGGTTAGTGTAAGACCTCATCTCCTCTCTCAGTCTGTCTCCTCCTGTTTCCTGCTTTCCATACTGTCTACTGTCTCCAGTTTTAGCCATTTTTTCATTCTGCTATTTGCGCTCGTACAAAAGCCTGCTTTTTGTATCAAAGAAGTATTATGTAATTTGCATGCTGTCATTATGACCATGAATTTTCTTCAATTAAGTCACTGAGTTGTTTTTGTAGAGGGAAGTGTTACAAAGGCTTATGGGAAAACAAGTTATATAATAAGGCTATTCATAGAACTACAAGGTAACTTCTCGTTAAATTTAGCTCTCATATTGACCCTCGATTCTTTTTTTTTTTTTTTTTTTTAAGAAAATTCTCAAAACACATTTTTGTTCAAGTACTGAAAGAAGCTCATTGACATCAGATTCAAATGCCATGAAAATTGGGGGGAAAAAACTTTAGAAGCTGAGACAGAAAGACACAAAATTCTCTGTATAGGAGGGTTTAATAAGTGAACATTGGTAACGGTACAGGGCAAAAACAGCAAGCATATACCCTTGTCCTAGTCCCTTAACTACAAGCCTCATCTGGGTCTCTTGCTTCAGTCTTAGTGACTTCTAACCCCCTCCTTTCTGTTTCCCTCCCTATCCCCTTCCCGTTAAAGAAAGAAAAAAAAGGGGGGGTGGACTGAGCAATGAAGCCACATGAAGTGGAAGACTCTATCCACTAAGGCAGCACAAAACCGGGAGGAAGACATCTCAATATGCTTGTGACCCAGGCCCAGGGAAGAGGAGAACTTTGGGAGCTACACATATATGATGCTATTGGTGCCTACAGAGACCAGCTCAATCAGACCCAAAGCACACAAGGTGCTCTGGAACCAAAAAGACCTCAGGGTAAATAATATTTCCTAACCTCTGGAATAAGCTCTCCATATTAGCTAGTTCTCACTGTATACTCTTTCCTCAGAGTATTGCTTATAATTAATATAATATAACAATTGTATCGGTTTTTTTTACTTAATGTCTTCCTCACTGCACTGAAATGTTGATGAAGAAATCATACCTGTTATAGTGCCTAGTACAGCAAGAATTATTTCAGAGGTTTTGGGGGTGTGGTATTTTCAAGAAATATTTCCCGGACTTACTGAAAAATAATGGAAAAGTGAAAAAGAAGAATGAATGGAAGGAAGGAAGGAAGGAAGGAAGGAAGGGAGAGGAAAAGGTTTAAAAAAAATAAAGTTGCCAGGGCTTAGCTCTCTTCACATAATTACTTTGTCTGCATGTTCTGTCAGAGAACTCCAGGTATGCAGTATAGTATTATGGACTATATATATCAAAAACTACCAAGTTTAACAAGTGCTGCTGATCTCAGCTAAGAGGTAAGTCTCTTACGAGGAATAACAGTCATTGAGCTCGACAGTTGAGGGATGTGATCTTATTTACTTTTAGTTCCTATGGAGAAATGATGTTTTCTCTATCTCTTAAGGACCTCCTAATAAAAGTGGTTCTTTCCTAATCAGCAGTCTATGACCAACCATCTTTCCCAACATTAATTTATTTCCCGAGAGATGCCTGCTTCTTTCTGCAAAGTTCCAATGTGAGTTTCATATGTACTACAGAGACTTTGTGTCAATCAGGATGTGTACAACAGACAGTTGTTGGTTATGTCACGTGAAAGTAAGATCCTTTCTCTGATCACAAGGATAACCCACTACCCATCTTTTGGTTCATATGCATAAATGAAATTGGTTTCATGACTATTCTAGGAGTGCAGGTGTGGCCAAATTCTACTTCATATATATGTTACACAGTATTTTCTGGTCACTTTAGGACTCAGAGTCTAAGACTATCAAGTTAGCATCAGTGAAAATCTGATTTATCTCTGGATCTTCTCAAATGAAGCTATCTTTCTCTTATGGACATGGAGGTTGAAAGATGGACAGTCTGGTAATCATATAGCTGCCTAAGAACCACAAGGGCAGAACAGTAAAGAACTGAACAAAAATAAAGTTGAACAGGACCAGACAGAAGATGAAACCCTTGCAGATGCAAAGAAAATGTAAAAAGGAACAAAAGCAAAAACCAAAACAAAACAAAACAAAAAACCCATAAAAATAAAATATCCATCATGCTGCTCCAGAAACTAGAAAATCTAGACTTTTCAGTTCTCTGTACTCATACACCTACTTGTTTGTTAACCAATTCACTTTAAACATGCCACTGACCTTGTTGATAATCTATTTAAATGCAAGTCATGAATAGAATAAAGGCAGATAATAAGCTTTCTATTTTTAAATTTTTTTTATTAATTTATTCTTGTTACATCTCAATGTTTATCCCATCCCTTGTATCCTCCCATTCTTCCCTTCCTCCCATTTTCCCATTATTCCCCTCCCCTATGACTGTTCCTGAGGGGGATTACCTCCCCCTATATATGCTCATAGGGTATCAAGTCTCTTCTTGGTAACCTGCTGTCCTTCCTCTGAGTGCCACCAGGTCTCCCCCTCCAGGGGACATGGTCAAATATGAGGCACCAGAGTATTAGAGAAAGATATATCCCACTCTCCACTCAAGTGTGGAGAATGTTCTGACCATTGGCTAGATCTGGGTAGGGGTTTAAAGTTTACCGCCTGTATTGTCTTTGGCTGGTGCTTTCTTGATATGATGGCTTTGATAAAATAACTGGGGAAATGGCTTAATGGGGGAAGATTCATTATGGCTCATAGATTCAGCCCATAGCACTTGGCTCTATTGTTCCTGGTAAGCACTTGATGGAGCAAAGCTGCTTTTACTGGGTGATGCTCAGGAAGCATAGAAAGAGGATAAAACAAGATATAGTGCCATAGACATATTTCCAAAGACCTGCTCTTCCCAATCAGGTCCAGGCTCCTCTCTTCCTGATATCAAATGATCAATTAATCAGTGGGCTAAGCCACTGACAAAATCAGAGCCCCCACGTTCCCATGACTTCCCAAGAGGAGCCAATCAAGAATCCCATAGCTGGGGAACATTTCAGAGCCAAATGTAACAATTATGTAGATGGAAAGAAATGAGTAATGCTGAGAAAAACTGCTCATTTTGGTCATTTGTTTAGTCCTTAAACTAGGTAATATAGAGTGACCATAAAGCCTGAGAGCAAGCCAATATAATAAAACATTGATTTTTTACAGTGATGTAATATAATATTGTTTCACAGTTTATGGACACTACTATAGGATTTAACTTACCGTAAAGTCTAGTTGAGAAATCGAATACAAGTTAACATGATATTAAATACTACAAGGAATATGTTAGGAAAGTTCCTATTACATACATGCTAAAAGGCTGATGAAAGACAGTGAGGCAGAGAGGCAGAAACAGACAAGAAGACAAACAGAAAGAAAGAAATTATGAAATGAAGAAAGAAAAGGGAGGAAAGAAAGAAGAGTAAGAAACAATAGAATGAAAAGAAGTAATAAAGGGGTGAGGGAAGGGACTAATGAAGAATGAGAGTAAAAAATATTCAATAAATTTCCAGTTTGGGGGACATGAAGTCAAAGAAACAACAGCTAAGAAGGAGAAGAAGAGAAGAAGATGGAGAAGAAGAAGGAGAGGAGAAGGAAGAGGAGGAAGATGAAGGGAGAAGAAAGGAGAAGAGGGAAAAGGGAAGAATAGCTAATCCATGGTTACCCTTCTTGGGGTGTTCAGTGTACTATACACAGATGAACATATAAACAGTAGTAAAAATATCTACATTGTAATTGTGAGGTCAATGAAATACAGGCGTGTGTGTACCAGGTGTTACACCAACAGGGAAGCAGGATGCTAGGTAGTAAGACTTCCTAGGGAAGGTAATCTTCAAGCTGGACCTTGACCATGGAGGAAGAGTTTCTAAAGCAGGAAGATTCGCTGCCCACAGAGGCACAGCTGTGGGAGCCAGCCACAGGCAAGCCAGACAATAGAGAGGAGGTGGATCTGACCACATCTGGTTTCTATCTCATATTTACTAATCATAGAGACACCTTCATCTGGAAAATTACATAAGACAAGGGTCCTGTTTGGCTTGTCGGGGATCAGCAAGATCAAAATGCATTATTTCTTTATGAGAAGTTAGGACTTCATCAAGTTTGACACTGTTGCCCAGTGGTGTAATAGTGATGTAAGTGCTATGGGGATAATTTACTTTCTGTTTGGATTTGAAGCCCATTCCACAGTAGGGAGGTCATGTCTGATCTAATAAGCCTGGTCAAAAGTCCATGCGTCAGTAGGCCATAGGCCCTAGGGAAGAACCCAGTGTGATGTTTTGCTAATGCTTATATTGTCACACTACCTTCTAAATATTTATGTTTATTCTTATAGCATATAGCTACTTTTATGCTTGGTCAGAAAACTTTTTTTCTTTTTTCCTTTCTTTCTTCTTCTTTTTTTTTTGGGGGGGGCAGGTTTTGAGACAGAGTTTCTCTCTGTAGCCTTGGCCCTCCTGGACTCACTTTGTAGACCAGGCTGGCCACAAACTCACAGAGATCCACCTGCCTCTGCCTCCCTCGAGTGCTGCAATTACAGGCATGTGCACCACACCTGGCAGAAAAGTTTCTTTTTGCAGTGGGCAACATTTCTTGGAGAGATACGGAATTGGTCAAAGTGCTGAGAACACATGTCTATCGAGTGTTCAGGCATAAAAGGAACATCTGTATCATCCCCGACCCCTTCCTCAAAAATCTCATGGAACACTATAGAAGAAAGTAAAAGGTCCACTCCAGGACTGCCATAAAACCCCATCTTCTGAACACAACTTGGCCATTGTACTCATGAACTCAGAACATTTGGGGTTACCATCACAAGACTGAGCCCTTCTATGTTCCAGCATGGCCTGGAGCAAGCACCACAGGAGTCTTCAACCCTAGCCCAAGAGCTATAGGAAATTAATGACCATATATGCCCCTGTTCTCCATATAACTGTGGAGAAGGCCCTGTCCATTGGCTAGATCAGAGACATGAACTCTGGTGCCCCATATTTGATGACCTCCCCTTGGTGGGGAGCCCTGGTGGCACTCAAAGAAAGAATAGGCAGGCTACTAAGATGAGATGATAGCCTGTGACCATAAAGTGGGGGAGGAGATCCCCTTCAATCATGGACCTAGGGGAGGGGAACAGGGTCCGGGTAGGAGGGAGGAAGGAACAGTGGATACAAGTGATGGGAGAACAATTGAGTTGTAATCGGAATAAATTAATTAGTAAAAAAAAAGATGAAAAAATTACCACACATACACGCAACTTTAACTAAGCTCAGTGCGGGCAGGGCAACTTTGAAGAGGAGAGTTCCCAGAGGTGGTGGGGAACAGAATAAGAGAGGGAAGTTGGGGAGGGTACTATGACCAAAATGCATTATATGAGTGTGTGAAAATGTCAAGGAATAAATAAAATTAACCTTTAAGAAAAAGGCTCCATTTCTTTAAGGAAAAAAACTAAGTGTTTATCCAAAGCCACTTTCATTGGAGCATCTCTCGTGGTGTGAGGCAAAATGGGAGGACACTGAAGATAAAGGTCTGTGATTCTTTTGGCAGGAGGAAGTACAGGGCTGGCTGTGGTGTAGGCATTGCACTGTCTCACACACTGTAGGATATTCCTGTCTCACCAGTCCAGGGCGTACCCAGCAGAGATAGTGTATCTTCCTGCACACCAGCTGTCCCAATTGCCATCTGTGCTTCCGTGTCAACCTTGAGATTTAACTCTCTCCAACAAAGCTGGAAGTTACTGAAGCGGATTTCTAATCTAGGGTTCAAAGAGTAAGAACAATTGCCCCAATGTGTTCTAACCACATTAACTTGTGGGTGACATAAGATAAGATTAATATCAATAAACTAATTTGCCAGCTGTTTGTCTCTTGGTGACTGTCTTTAACTTGGCCAGGCTCCATCTCTCTCCTCCAACCCACCCCTGGTCAAAAGTCTCCCCCAGTTATTTCTTGAAGAATGTTTTTAGAGAGTGTTTCAAATGTTCCTTGAGCTTAATAGCTCATGCTTTGAGAGCCTGGAAGAGGTGCCATTCCCATGATTCGTTTATCATGAAAACAGGGACTCTCAGTGTGGGCTGCCCTCTCCTCATGTTTTGAAAGCTTCAGACTTCTGTTTACTAAGTCGTCTGCTGAAACCTTGGTCTCTTCGTCATGCCCCACAGGCAGACAGTTCCAAGGAGCTCTCCCAAGCATGTGGTGACCTCATGGCTCGGAACCTAAAGATGCTCCTGAGGCCTGGTGCCACTCACTCTCACAGAATAATGCAGAACAGGGCATTCATGCTCCTGATACAGGGGCATACACCACAGAAGATGAGGAGCAGCACAGCATACTATCCTAGCTTTCCTGAGATGTTTACTAAACCAAAGGTCCAAATAAGTCATGCACAAACTCTAGTGTGCTTGGGCACAGTGTGCACCAGTGTTTCCATGGAGACACTGAGCATATCCTGCAGCTCCACGTGGTTCCTTGGAAACCTTTTGCTTTGTTTTCACTTTGTGGAAAGAACACAGTATGCTATCTATTTCTTAATTTTTATGCACTCTGAAAGTTATTCCTCTCTTATGACTGTACCTTTATGTCCACTGAACAACTTCTTAAATCCACCTTACTCTAACTATCCCCTAGTCATTGCCAATCAGTTGTTATCTTCAAGTCACTGAGTAGTTTAAAATGCTTCATACGGTATATGTAATTTGCCTCCTCTTTGGCCTAGCATAATATTTGGCTCATTTATACTATTCTTTTTAAAATTAATTTATTCATATTACATCTCGATTGTTAGCCCTTCCCCTGTTTCCTCCCATTCTTCCCTCCCTCCCACTTCCCCCCTTCTCCCCTCCCCTATGTCTGTGATTGAGGGAGACCTTCTCCCCCTATATATGCTCTTAGAATATCGAGTCTCTTCTTGGTAACTTGCTATCCTTCCTCTGAGTGCCGCCAGGCCTCCCCATCCAGGGGACGTGGTCAGAAAAGGGGCACCAGAGTTCGTGTGAGAGTCAGATCTCACCCTCCACTCAATGGTGCAGAATGTCATGATCGTCGGCTAGGTCTTGGAAGGGGTTCAAAGTTTAATGCCTATATTCTCCTTGGCTGGTGCCTTAGTTTGAGGAGGACTCCAGGACCCAGATCTGCCTGTCATAAAGTTCTTCTTGTAGGTTTCCAGGACCCTGTGGGTCCTACTATTTTCCCATTTTTCCATGCTACTCTCACCTAAAGTCTCAATAGGATGTCCTCTCCTCTGACCTACTTTCTTGGTAAGTAAAGTTTTTCATGGTACGTATCCCCTGGACTAGTGTTTTGCTATAAGTGAGTATATACCATTTGTCTCTTTTTGCTTCTGGGTGAACTCAATCATTATGATAATTTCTAGATCAATACATTTGTCCACAAATTTCGGGAATTCTTTGTTTTTAATAGCTGAGTAGTATTCCATCGTGTAAATGTACCACAGTTTCTTAGTCCATTCTTCTACTGAGGGACACTTAGGCTGTTTCCATGTTCTGGCTATTATGTATAAAGCAGCTATGAACATGGTTGAGCATATGTCCCTGTTGTGTGGTAGGGCATTTTCTGGGTATATTCCAAGGAGTGGGATAGCTGGATCTTGAGGAAGCCCTATTCCCATTTTCCTGAGAGAGTGCCAGATAGCTTTCCAAAGTGGTTGTACTAGTTTGCATTCCCACCAGCAATGAAGGAGTGTTCCTCTCTCTCCACATCCTCGCCAACATGTGGTATCATTTGAGTTTTTGATCTTAGCCATTCTGATGGGTGTAAGATGGAATCTCATTGTCGTTTTGATTTGCATTTCTCTGATGATTAATGAGGACAAGCATTTTTTTAAGTGTTTCTCAGCCATTTGATATTCCTCTGTTGAGAATTCTGTTAAATTCCAAGCCCCATTTTGCAATTGGGTTGTTTGGTTTTGTGATGTTTAATTTCTTGAGTTCTTTATATATTTTGGATATTAGACCTTTGTCAGATGAAGGGTTGCTGAAGATCTTTTCCCAGTCTGTAGGCTGTCGCTTTGTTCTACTGACAGTGTCTCCTGCCTTACAGAAGCTTCTCAGCCTCATGAGGTCCCACTTATTAATTGTTGACATTAAGGCCTGGGCTGTTGGTGTACTGTTCAGGAAGTTGTTTCCTGTGCCTATGTGTCCCAGGCTCCTCCCCACTTTTTCCTCTAACTGAATTAATGTCTCTGGCTTTAAGTTGAGGTCTTTAATCCACTTGGACTGGAGTTTTGTGCATGGTGACAAATAAGGGTCTAATTGCATTTTTCTACATGTAGACATCCAGTTAGACCAGCACCATTTGTTGAAGAAGCTATCCTTTTTCCATTGAATAGATTTGGCTTCTTTGTCAAAAATCAAGCGAGCAAATGTGTGTGGATTCATCTTTGGGTCTTCAATTAGATTCCATTGATCCACCAGCCTATTGCTTTGCCAGTACCATGCTGTTTTAATTACTGTTGCTCTGTAGTACAGCTTGAGATCAGGTATGGAGATTCCTCCAAAGGATCTTTTATTGTATAGGATTGTTTTTGCTATTCTGGGTTTTTTATTTCTCCATATGAATTTAAGAATTGATCTATCAATATCTTCAAAATATTTTGTAGGTATTTTGATAGGGATTGTATTGAATCTGTAAATTGTTTTTGGTAAGATGCCATTTTTACTATGTTGATTCTCCCAATCCACAAACAAGGTAAATCCCTCCATCTTCTCATGTCATCTTCAATCTCTTTCTTCAGAGGTTTGAAGTTTTTTTCGAATAAGTCCTTCACTTGCTTGGTTAGAGTTACTCCTAGATATTTTATATTGTTTGTGGCTATCGTGAAGGGAGTAGTTTTCCTAATTTCTTCCTCTGCCTGTTTGTCATTTGTATACAGGAAAGCTACTGACTTTTTTGAGTTTATTTTGTATCCTGCCAATTTGCTGAAGGTGTTTATCAGCTGTAGGAGTTCTCTTGTGGAATTTTTTGGGTCACTTATATACACTATCATATCATCTGCAAATAGGGATAATTTGATTTCTTCCTTTCCCATTTGGATCCCCTTGATCTCCTTTTGATGTCTTATTGCTCTGGCTAGAACTTCAGGAACTATATTGAAGAGATATGGGGACAGAGGGCAGCCTTGTCTGGTTCCTGATTTTAGAGGGATTTCCTTGAGTATCTCTCCATTTAATTTAATGTTGGCTGTTGGTTTCCTGTATATAGCCTTTATTATGTTTAGATAAGTGCCTTGTATTCCCGATCTCTTCAGAACTTTAAACATAAATGGGAGTTGGATTTTGTCAAATGCTTTTTCTGCATCTAAAAAGATGATCATGTGGTTTTTCTCTTTCAGATTGTTTATATGGTGGATTACATTGATGGATTTCCATATGTTAAACCATCCCTGCATGCCTGGAATGAATCCTACCTGGTCATGGTGAATGATGTCTTTGATATGCTGTTGTATTCGCTTTGTGAGTATTTTGTTGAGTATTTTTGCATCAATGTTCATAAGAGAAATTGGTCTGAAATTCTCTTTTTTTGTTGGATCTTTGTGAGGTTTAGGTATCAATGTGACTGTGGCCTCATAGAAGGAATTTGGTAATATTCTGTCCATTTCTATCTTTCAGAACAGCTTGAATAGTATCGGTATTAGCTCCTCTTTGAAGGACTGGTAGAATTCTGTGCTGAAACCATCTGGCCCTGGGCTTTTTTTGGTTAGGAGACTATCAATGGTTGCTTCTATTTCTATAGGCGAAATAGGGCTATTTAATTTGTTTATCTGGTCTTGGTTCAATTTTGGCAAATGGAATCGGTCGAGAAATTTGTCCGTTTCCCTTAAATTTTTGAATTTTGTGGCATAAATGCCTTTAAAGTAGGTTTTACGATTCTTTGTATTTCTTCGGTGTCTGTTGTTATGTCTCCCTTTTCATTTCTGATTTTGTTAATTTGGATAGTGTTTCTCTGTCTTTTAGTTAGATTGGCTAACGGTTTGTCTATCTTGTTAATTTTCTCAAAGAACCAGCTCTTGGTTTTGTTGATTCTTTGGATTGTTCTCTTTGTTTCTAATTTATTGATTTCAGCCCTGAGTTTGATTATTTCTAGGCGTCTACTCCTCTTGGGTGTTTCTGCTTCTTTTTTTTCTAGAGCTTCCAGATGTGTTGATAAGTTGTTTATGTGGGATGATTCCATTTTCATTTTAAAAGCATTTAGTGCTATGAATTTTCCTCTTAGCACTGCTTTCAATGTGTCCCACAAATTTGGGTATGTTGTTCCATCATTTTCATTGAATTTCAGGAAGTCTTTTATTTCTTCCCTTATTTCTTCCGTGACCCATGTGTCATTAAGTAGAAAGTTGTTTAGTTTCCACGTGTTAGTATGATTTTTGTTATTTCTGTTGTTGTTGAAGTCCAGCCTTAGACCATGGTGATCTGGTAAGATACAAGGTATTATTTCAATCTTCTTGTATCTGTTGAGATTTGCTTCGTGTCCAACTATGTGATCAATTTTAGAGAACGTTCCATGGGTTGCTGAGAAAAAGGTATAATCCTTTGCGTTTGGATGGAAAGTTCTATAGATATCTGTTAGATCCATTTGATTCATGACATTGGTTAATGAGGTTATTTTCCGGCTTAGTTTTTGAATCAAAGATCTATCCTTGAGTGAAAGTGGGGTGTTGAAGTCTCCCACTATTAATGTGTGGGTATCGATGAGTGGGGCAAGCTTTATTAATAACTCTTTTACAAATGTGGGAGCCCTTGTATTTGAAGCATAGATGTTCAAAATCATGATGTCTTCTTGGTTGATTTTACCTTTGACGAGTACAAAGTGTTCATCCTCATCTCGTTTGATTAATTTTGGTTGAAAGTCTATTTTATTAGATATTAGAATGGCTACCCCAGATTGTTTCTTGTGACCATTTGCTTGGAATATTTTTCCCCAACCTTTTACTCTGAGGCAATGTCTGTCCTTGTGGTTGAGATGTGTTTCTTGAATGCAGAAGAATGTTGGGTCATGTTTATGCATCCACTCTGTTAGTCTGTGTCTTTTTATTGGAGAATTGAGACCATTGACCTTGAGAGATATTAATGATGAGTGATTGGTAAGTCACTTCATTTTTGGTATTTGTAACAGTTGAGATTTTGTGAGGTTGTGAGTTTGCAATGGTATAGTTACCTATTTCCTATGTACTTTTGGTTGTAGTTTGACCAGTTGGGGTGGAGTTTTCCTTCTAGTAACTTCTGTAAGGCTGGATCTGTGGCTAGGTACTGTTTGAATTTGTTTTTGTCATGGAATATCTTGTCTTCTCCGTCAATGGTTATTGATAATTTTGCTGGATATAGTAGTCTTGCCTGGTATCTGTGTTCTCTTAGGGTTTGCAGAACCTCTGTCCAGGCCCTTCTGGATTTCATGGTCTCTGCTGACAAGTCAGGAGTAATTCTGTTAGGTTTGCCTTCATATGTTACTCGTCCTTTTTCTCTTGCCGCTTTTAATATTTTTTCCTTGTTCTGTATATTTTGTGTTGTTATTATTATGTGGCGGGAAGATTTTCTTTTCAGGTCTATTCTATTTGGTGTTCTGTAGGCCTCTTGTATGCTCATATGCATCTCTTTCTTCAAATTGGGGGAAATTTCTTTTATTATTCTATTAAAGATATTTTCTGGGCTGTGGAGTCGGTTGCCTTCTTCAATCCCTATTATTCTCATGTTGTCTTTTATTTCTTGAATGCTCTGTGTCAGGAACTTTTCAGATTTAGCATTTCCCTGGATGGTTGTTTCCAGTTCTGTGATTGTATCTTCAAGTCCCGATATTCGTTATTCCATTTCTTGCAATCTGTTAGATAAGGCCACCTCTGAGATGCTTGCTTTCTTCTCTGATGCCTCTTGATCATGTTTTTCTTCTGTGTGTTCCTGTATCATAGCTTCCATTTTTATCTTCATGTCTTGGACTGTTTTAATGATTTCCTTCATCTGGTTATTTATATTTTTCTGAAATTCTTCAAGAACCTCTTTATATGACTCTTTTAACTCTTCAGCCCTCTTGTTTGCCTCCTCCTGCATTTGTTTACAGATTTTATTTGTTTCTTCCATTATCATCTTCTTTACTAAGGACTTGAGGTCATTTCCTTGACTATCCATTGCTGTTAGGTTCTCCAGGTTGTTTTCATTGGGAATGTTGGCATCCGGAGATGCCAAACTGTTTTGGTTTTGTTAGCATTCTTTCGCTGTCCTCTTGTCATTTTGATGGCTCTGATGTTGGAAGGTATTTTTTAGTGACCTTCACTGGTTGAGAGTGGTTAATTGATGACTGATTATAAGTCAGGTGCTCTTGCCTGTGGGGATAAGGGAGTATTTCCGTGGAACAGGTAGGTGATCTGGTTTCACTCCTGGTGATTTTCCTCTGCACCGTGGGCTCCAGGCTGAGTCAGCCAAAGTAGATATCTGTTTGGACTTTACTGCTCTAATTGAAATCAGCAGTTTTGGGACCTAGAATAAGGTCCACACACAAACGTTCTGGTTATGTACGTTGATCCCAGTTGCCTGTCTTTCCTGTGGCTTTGTAGTCAAGACTCCAGGTGGATCAGATCTTCTGGGGGTGTAGCTGCCTTTTAGCTCTGTCTTTATACCCTGTAGAGGTGTCCAACCTCTCCCAGAACTATATGTCTGGAGGGACCAAGGTCGCTCTTGGTCAGCAATTAGACACTGCAAGCAAGACCCACATTTCGTCTCCTGATAACATAAGAGTGCCTGCCTTGCTTGGGCCAGGAGCCCCAGCTAGGCTCTCTCGTTCAGGGAGTTCAGGGCCAGTGCCTTGCAGCTAGGTGGTTAAGAAGACTAGGGTTGCAGAGCTCTGGCGGTCGCCCGCAAAACCAGGTCTTCCCGCAGGGCTATGGTGTTCAGCTATTGCTCTAGACAAGACCCACGTCTCCCAATAGGTCTGTGGAAGCAGTCCAAGCTGATTTCTCACTGCTGCTGTTTGCAGACTCAGTCCGCTGTGATTGGTGTTAAGTTGGGCCCCGGATGGCCAGCGAGCTGCAGTTCCACTTTAACTGTCTCTGTTGGGTCCCGCCGCCTATGTTTCCACTCGGCCTAGGCGGGTGACCTCCGCAGTTTGGGGTGGTGTGGAAGGAGGAATCCTAGGGCAGATTCACCCTCTTCACTGAGACTCCTCTGGCTGGGGACTCCGGAAAATCCTCTCCCCAAACAGGGAGCCTGTGCTTTATATGCAGGCTGCAGTTTGCATGTGGATTCCATTCCAGGGTTTGGGGAGTGCGTTTAGCACCTCTGGGATGTTGCTTGTTCCAGGGGGGTAGGCCCCCTGTTTGGTCTGCGGCCTTTGGGGTCCCACTCACCTACAGTTCTCAAACTCCAGCAATCTGTTGCTCCACTTATGTCCCTGGTCTCCTTGGAGTAGATCAGATACATGGCTTATTGGTTGGCGCCATCTTGGAATCCCCTCTACTATTCTTTTTAAAGCTGAGTAATGTTTCACTGCACATCCCTCTGTGCACATATCACATCTCACCATCATCATCTGTCAGTAGTCATTGAGTTTGTCACCTAATTTCAACTACTGTGAATAATGCTGCCAAAAATGTACAAGGGCAGATGCATCGTTGAAATCTTGATTTTATGTTTGGCTATGTACCCAGAAGTGTGGCTGGGTATAAATATGTGTAAATCATATTTTTAACCTTTTAAGTAAATGTGTTGTTTACCAAAGCAGTTGCATCATTTCTATGGTCCACAAGTGTTCTGATTTCATCATAGTTTCAGTAACACCTGCTATTCATTTCACACTTCTTAACAAGGGTTGTGAATTGATTATTTTTCTGTATTAAGTCTTTTCGAAATGTGAGTTCTTGGCACCCCTGTCCAAGCTCTGTTGTTCATAACAGCATGGAGTTATATTTGAGATGTCTGTTCTGTTTTCTTTTTTATTTCTATACTTTGGCAGTGCCATAATGTCTTAATCACTTCAGAGTTGTATCTTGAAGTCAGAAAGTATAATGCCAAAAACATACGTTTGTTTGTTTGTTTGTTTGTTTTGTGAAATTGCTCTGGCTACTGTGTTCCTTGGTCACTCCATGTGAATACTGAAAGTAATTTTTTTTTTCTGTACAAAAATTTCCTTAAAACTTTTATAGAGATTGCAGTGATATTGCTGCTGGCTTGGCTCCACCGTGAAGAGGGTTGATGTTTTGACCCTCTGGCAAGCTTTGCTTGCTGGGCTCTTTAATCTGGTGACGTCACTGTCTGCGCTCTGTAATTGGGTGAGAACAATTGGAACAGCTCAAAACCTAGGCACATTTGAATGACACCTCATTAAACAGATTTGCCATGGAGGTCCTTGTTCTCATAATAACGAAACTCCGGACTTCCTGTGCTGAGGCACTGCTGGTCCCCAGAGTGCCCTGAATCTTCTCTGCTCACAACTGTCTTTTCTCATCTACCGCTGTGATTCTCCCAGTGTTCCACGGGAAGAGAGATAGGACTGAGCTTCCTGGGCAGTATCCTGAAACACTTGAAGATGGACAACCAACCTCTGGCTCAGATTCCCTCATTAGAGAAATCATAATCTTAGCACTCTGTGCTTTCTTGCTGGAGGTCAATTTAGACAAAATGAGACCGTTCCAGTTTCCCTTATATAGTAGTGTGTCTCCACATCTTTTTACCCTATGAGGGTAAAGTTTTATCTCTAACTAACTAAACTAACACAGAGACCCACAACTGGACAATGTACAGATTTGGAGAGAGTTCGGAGCACTTGTTACTAAATAGAGTGTTTTCATCAAAGCCCGTCCCCTCAAAGTTTGGGTATCTTATGTAGAAGAGAAGGTGGAAAGATTATAAGAGTCAGAGGTGATGGATGACTCCAAACAAAAACAAAAACAAAAACAAAAACAAAAAAAAACAAAGCAGTGCTTTCCAGATGAAGCAGTTTTGTTGCACCTATGAGCTCACAGAGACTGTGGCAGTGTGTACAAGGAGCATGGGTTCAAGCCACAGATCCCAGCACTGAGAGAAGGATGTGAGCATGGGCCCTCACTCCTAACCAGGAAGCTATCTGCAATTGATACCTGCCTGCAAAGAAAAAAAAATTGGTTTCGTGGGATATATTGACCATACCTCAGGTCAGGCCTCATGCCCAGCAGCTGGCCATCACAAAGTGAACTCAGTGGTATTTTTGTAGGCTTTTTGTATCATTTTGGTTTGTTTGGGCATTTTGTTGTTGTTGTATTAATCTTTTGCTTATTTTGATTTTCATTTTTGTGTTTTTATAAGTTTTGTTTTATTTTTTCAGGTTTTTGGTTTGAGAGAGAGAAGGGGAGAGAATGGATGAGTAGGAGGTGGAGAGGAATTGCAGAGGGAAGTACTTGATCAAAATATATTCTATGAGCAAACCTTTTTTATTTCAGTTAAAAAGAAAACAAACAATATTTTATCCCTGAGACATGACCTTTCAGAGAAACACTTTATCTGACATAGCCACTGATAATGGTCCTGTGAAATGCTAGGACTGAAAGTATCTTAAATTTTTTCAGCATGTACTGATTTTTAAAACTGAAGGCAAGTTTTGAAAAACTGCTTCTGTATTACTTGGAGAATGATAAAGAGTGGTTTATTTGCTATTTCTAAATAGTTTTCTCTGGGTCATTTATCTTTAGATAATCCCACCCCTGCTTGGAATGTTAGTGGAGATATTTTTTTAAACTATTTGGTTTTATTTCCACTGATTACACTGAAAATAAGCACAGTGTTCGTTTCCATTGTTTTTGGGAAAAAATTACTTTGGGTTCTTCTTTGGCGAAAGTTCTCCTTCTTTCAGATGCTAATGGTTCTTGGTTTTGAAAATTATAATAATGCCACATCAGAACAATATCAGGGTCATGGGGCTCCAAAATTCCATGGTTTGTCAGACTGTGACAACTAAGATGTGTTCTCAGTTGCTTCTTCAGAATTCCTTATCGGACTAAGCCACAGGAAAGCGAGAGTTGTTTTCTGACCCACTTTTCTCTAGGAAACTGGTTGTAGACATGTATTCCTCTCCCTGGCATAATTATGTAACAGTTCTTCTATGTGATAGTCTATCAGCGTCTTTATAGTAAAACGCATCATTTTTCTCAGATGCAGAGGAGCCTTCGTGAGCAACCCAGTACCTGCCCATGATGAGCCTAACCCTACCCACATCCTTGACACATCAGCCTCAGTGCCCTTTATTGCTCTTTTTATAGATTTTTTTTCCAAACACACCTCTTAATATAGGCTGATGTCTGTGCCAGGTATACCGTTGCACCAAAACACTGACAATGGGCTTGCCATTCAGATGACAGCTGAACTCTTGTCTCCCGAGACACAATCCCTACTTTTCCACTGGCTGAAACTCGGCTACCCCTCTAGCCCACTGCTAAACCAATGTGCTGCTTCGTTTCTCTCAATTCGAATGCAGAATTTGTCTTCCTTTCTATTGATTTCCTTTTTCCTTTGAGTCTCTCCTGCCACATAGCTGCCCTGTAAACATGCCTTGAAAATAGAACCTCTCCTCATTCAGTGACTGTATATTTTCAGCGCTGACACTGGCTTCCCCCACATAGTTGGCTATCGGTAGCTATTTGCTATGTGAGTGAATGAGTGAAATAATGATTTCTCATGCTGGCTGTGATGGGAAGAAACCACATGCATTCTTCCTCTGATATTGTCCCCAGGATTATCTACAAGTTCTCACCTCCGAGAGCTCTTTGTAGCCTGTATCCCTTCACAACAGGCAAAGTGACCCTATTCTATACCTTTCAAATAGGCCTCTCTCAAAGCAGATCACATTTGCTCACATAATGGCTTTGCCAACTGTAGCTTGCATCGCTGGTAGTTTTAGGGCTTCAGATTGCCTTTCAGTCTTTTAATAAATCTTAACTTAGCCAAATATGTCAATGCCACATCTATAGACAGACGCTCCCGCCTTTCCATGGAATAAATGGTCTTTTCTAAGCACATAAATTTGCCATCTCATTTTCTCTATATTCCCAGGGAACTGAGTAAAGGAAGTTGAGTCTATTTATAGTTATAGAAAAGCTATGGCAACACTTCTAATTTCCCTCTGCCTTTCTGGCCTAATGTGTAATGTTATAGAAAAGATGAAACAGAAGTCAAGAGAGAAATGCCTGTGTTGCTTTAACTGAGACTTGATGTCAGCCCTGTGTGCAGTCTTTTCCTGCATCTATGATTCCTCCTGTAGCCTGAATTCTATTCTTTTCTGTCCCTCAGAATGGGATTCCCAGGAGTAACGGGAATTGCTTGCAGTTCACTGTTTTAGGGTTCTGGTCTGTTCCAAGACATCAAGGATGTCCTTTCATGATTATCTGTAAAGTCATTATTGCTTTACCATCCAAAATGAATTACATGGTTCTTTTGCCTAAAAGACACAATTTTAAAATCTTCATTTCAATTCATGATTACTATTATGAATATTAATGACTGGCTTAAACCATGAAACAGTATTGCCCTGAAGTTCTATCATAATCCCAGGGTTATTAAATTCTTGAGATCAGTTAGAAAACTTTAGCAGTTATGAAAGCCGAGAAAGAAATGCAGAGGTAAATGCAGAAACAGGATGGAGAAAGTGTGGCCTGGACCAAAGATGGCTCCATAAACAAGCAGTGCACTGAGTCTGAGCACTGGAGAGAATCTGGTGATTCTCTCCAAATTAGCCCTTAATTTGACCAACCACATGTGAAAACACAGGCAGCTAGATAGCTATGCTCTGACAAAAGAAAAGGAGTGACAGAGGCGACTTGCTCAGTTCACAAAGAAACTGAGTAAATCACCAGAGATCACCCAAGGCAGAACAGAATAAGGGAAAGCCAGTTCTTCAAGATCATAGACCTTTACTGGTGGCCCTGAAACCTTCTCAGCCTGGCCCCTTCTACTTTCCACACTATGAGGACCAATTGTCAGCTAAAAATCCTCATGGGAGCATGGCACGGTGGTGTGCAGGCCTGTAATCCTAGCACTCAGGGAGGCAGAGGCAGATGGATTACTGTGAGTTTGAAGGCAGCCTGGTCTACAAAGTGAGTCCAGGATAGCCAAGGCTACACAGAGAAACCCTTTCTTTCACTCTGAAAATTAAATTCAGTTATCAATCAAGAAAGCAAGCAAGCCCTACTTGCCCACAGAAGCAGTCAAGAATTTTGAATTGTTTATGGGTAATTGAAGAAATTTGGTAAGATGAAAGTTCAAGTTAAAAACAAAAAGGGAAAAAATTTTTAAGGAATGAATCATTTCACTTAGGAGAAAAGGAACGATTAAGATTGAAACCAAGAAATTAAAAAATAGACAAGCCAAATTCTAATTAGTCCTGAATTGAGATTTGGAAGATCATCAGTTATGTAAAATAAGCAAGAAAGGCAGTAATTTTTTTAATAAAAAAAAAAGTAACCCAAGCGAATTTTCAGAAATTAGAAGTACAGGAAAAGAGAAAGGAGAACCAATCAAAGCATTGAAATGATGGAACCTGTGAATCTCTGGAAAGAAAAACAGGTGGAAAAACTGAACAGAATAGGAAAGAAACGTACAAGCAGTTCAGATTCTGTGATGAGAAACCGGAAGAAGCTTTGAAATGAATAGACAGAAAGAAATTACCGTAGCAGAGCATCATCAAAAACAAGACCTGAGTAGGCAGTCTTCTGCGTGTGAGCAATAGCAGAGATGTTCCGAGTGCTAGGGTCAGGAAACTTTTTTTAAAAGTATGCTTTCAGGGAAGTCCAGGGCACCAGAGAGAGAAGTGGGGAGGGGCAATAAAGAAAAGAAAAGTGGGTTGTCAGGACTATAGGTCCGAGGACCTGAGGTTCGTCCTGGCTCTCTGTGAGTTCCTGAAGCCCTTCAGCATCAAGTTCGGGCAGCAGGTCAGAGGTGGTATAGTTACAAGCCAGAGCCGGGGCTGCGGAGGGCCTTAACTAAATATGGAAATACGGGGGGCGTGGTGTCACATGTCTTTAGGACCAGTAGAGGTAAGTGGATCCCTGTGAGTTCAAGGCCATCCTAGTCTACATAGCAAGTTCCAGGACAGTCAGGGCTACATAGAGAAACCTTATCTCAAACAAAACAAAAGAAAGAAAGAAGAAAGAAAGATAAAGAAAGAGAGGCAGAAAGAAAGAGAAGCACAAGATTTATAAATGAACTACACAAGATTTTTGTGGTTAATTAAAATGACCCTTACATTTTTTATATCAAGTCAATATATGCATATTAATTTTTAATTTGTTTTTAATATAGTCATAAACTCCCATGTTGGTTTCCACCATTCTGTGATAAGCCATTTAGGTTACCTTTTACACTAAACTTCCATTATTATAAGTGCCATAGGTAAAAGCAAGGTATAGGGGTTTGTAAACCACACCACAATATTCACCTTTTTCTCAGTAACCTGCTGTCCTTCCTCTGAGTGCCACCAGAGACTTGATACCCTATGAGCATATACAGGGGGAGGAAATCCCTCTCAGGAACAGTCATTGGGGAGGGGAATAATGGGAAAATGGGAGGGAGGGAAGAATGGAGGATACAAGGGATGGGATAGCCATTGAGATGTAACAAGAATAAATTAATAATTAAAAAATTAAAAAAATATTCACCTTTTTAAAAATCTCATTACTTTGAAATTGATTTTCTAGTGTCAGTTTTTCACACTTCCGTTTCACTTCCCCAGATTTGCAAAGTCATTTAGACTCTCTTCACGGTTGTCTCTACATTAACAAATCAAATTCAACTACATTAAAAGTGTAGAACAGTCCTCCTGTGCAGTGACCTTGTGCCTCAGCCCTGGTGGCCAGCATTCTCAGCAGCCAGGCAGGATCCTAATGAGCACAGCCCATCCTGCCTTCAACATTCCTTCTCTGGAGACAGTCTCCAAAAGGTCCTGAGATGTAGGGTTTCTGGCCCTCTGAAAAATATTTGGCTTTGCTTAGATTCTTAGAATAGTAAGTCATATGTGTCTTCCACGGTGGTCCATGGAAACATGCATGTTGAGGTCATGAGTCCATAAGTAGGATGTTGTCTGCAGCCTTGGAAAAGCATCTGTTGCTTACTGATGGTTTCATTTTGCAGGAGGATGTCTGTCATTTTTTTTAGAAAGCCTAGAAATCAGAACTCTTAGCCAACAGGAGCCACATGCTACTTGATGTTGTGGCGCATCACGTTCTTCTTCCTGTCTCTCTTCTAGGGTTGGCAGGGAAAAAACAAACCCACAGGACTTCCAGTTAAAGTTTAGTTTTATACTTTAAGAAAAAGCAAAATAAAATTAGGGTTTTCAAATATTATATCGACACACTATTCTAAAATCATTTATTTCTCTGAATTCAACTCTGAACTTTAACTTTGATTTGTTAAATCTAGTGCCCCCTATCTTCTGAAGAAAAAAAATATTTAAAGGAAGGACCTCTATCTTGGTCCTGTAAGTGCCTCCACTTGTTTGCTGAAATAGGTCATGAAAATACAGACCCCAAACCCATAGATGATATGTTTATAAAAATTATTTGACAGTTAGTAGCCTGAGTGTGAAAGCAGACATTAAACTGAGCCAAAAGTGGTGTAATTATAATATATTTGATATCCAGATGCTCATATACAAATTTTAGATTGTGTTAAGCATACATGAGAAGATGTACTAGTTCAAATTTGTGGTAACTCGCTTACCACAGTGTCAGGAGTGGTCGAGTGGGTTTGCTTTGCTCTTTCTAAATGAATGAAAGTGTTATCTGTCTGAGCACAAAGTGATGGAAACTTGGTTGAACTGAGAATTTTAATTCTTTTGTAATGTTTTTCCTTGATACCAGGGGCAGGTAATGAATGAAAAATCAGACTAACTTACCAGTAAAGTCAAATGATTTTCCACGTGAGATTAAAAAAAATTTCCATTTACTTGAAATAATACGTTAGAGAGATTTCATCAGAGTATGTAATATATGAATATTTACTAGAACCCACTAACAGCAAAAGTTTAAAACTGTCTCTAAGGCTCACACTTGACTTTGTTCATTTACATTGTCTCTCTCTCTCTCTCTCTCTCTCTCTCTCACACACACACACACACACACACACACACACACACACACACACACACATTCTAAAGAGAAAATATTTGATTTTTAACTTTCAAGTAAACATTTGTAATTGTCTCTTTTGGAGTGTTGGTTTAATTGAGGGCTAAGAAGATACAGGTTCAGCTCTTTATGCACAGTTTGCTTAACAGATGCTGACAACTCATGGTGATCTCATGCTTCCTGGGAGGGGCTCCTGCCCAACCCCTTCTTCCCCCTCTCTGAGCCTCAGTTTACTCAACCAGAAGACAGTGATGAGGTGGTCAGGATTTCAGCCATGTATTCCAAGGATGTCATAACACAGGTATTCCTGTGACCTGTGACCTGTCTAGTTCTTGTGAGAAAACAAAATACATGTGTACCACAAAAATAAATCACGTGGATTTAATGTGGAGCCAACATTAGGTCTCTGCCTTGTAAATGCCCTGGTTTCCCATGACAATGTCTGACCACTTGGTCATGCTTAATTTCAAATCTACAGCTAACTTTTGATGGTATTCTCTTATTTCAGAGTCCAGAAAATTATAAGGAAGGGGAAAATCCCATAAGCTAATGTAGAAAAACAAAATTACCTCAAATGCACCACAATCCATTTATATAAACTTAATTAGAAATTCAAAGCTACAAACAAGTAACTTTGACCCAATAATTCCAATTATAGAAAAACAATGAATATAAAATAGATATTTTAGCTTTCAGGAACTCAGAATATTTAACATTGAAACAGTTTCATAAGAATTTTAAATATGAATATATGCACCAGCAAGAAAAAGACAATTTCTATATATACCAGCAAGGAAAGGTTTATTTCTTAAACTTGATGTGGGATTCAGAAATGCATGCCAACCAAAGAAATTACTATAACTTATTGTGACATCTGAGTATGTGTTACTTTAACCTGACTGAAATGCCCATGTGATGACAGGAAGAGACAGAAGATGGCTTAGAGAGGAAAGTAGGGGTTTTGGGGGGTCCCAAATCTTTTCTCCAATCAGAAGATGTAGTTAGTTATAGACTAGACTTAGATATATTAAAGAAATGTGCATTTAGTTGCATAAGGAAAGACATTGGCCACAGCAGAGCAAAATGAGACTGTAAAATATTTAAGTGAACTCAAAGGGAGGAAAAATGGAGGAGGCAGATGAACAGAACGCAATCAAAGAATGTCGAACTGTAAATATCAGTCACGAGGTAGGAATAGTTTAATGACGTCACCAAACATGTCAACAATGAATGAGTTACAGAACTCCATCAAGACAGAAACACCTTTTAATAACAGAAGGAAATACTGACTAACAATACACAGTGGGGAAAATTGTCCCTCTATAGGTACGACTGACCAGAAAAAGCTACAAGCAGATTCTCAGGGGCAACACTTACAGTCCACATCCTGATAAATTCATATAACCACACACATGCATTTTTCAACTCAGTAAATGTATATTTTACTACATGTAAATTTTATATTAAAGTGAAGAGCCAATCATATTGATATCTAGTGATAAAATGAAGTAACTTGACATATAGTTGGTAAATTAATTAATATTCATATACTCTGTATATTGCATTGAAATACATCAGTAAAATTATTGGATATATATGTTTTAAAAATCAGGCACAAAATGAGATTAAACTAGACACAAAAAGCCATACACATGATCATATTTATATGAAATGTCCAGAATAGGCTAATTTGTAGTGTCAATAGATTGTTCTTAAATCAAATTATTGTCTGGAGTTTCTGGAGTTCACTGGAAATGTTTTTAATGAATACTTGACTACCAATAGGTGAGCTCTTAAGTTAAGTCGAGTTAGATTGACAACTAGACCCAAGAAACCCAAAAGATCAATTCGGTAAAATCCAAAATTAGATTGGAGCATGTAGGTTTAGCAATAATGAGTTGTCTACTTCTTTACTGTAAAAACTAAAACCCTCCCCCATATAGTTACACACACACACACACACACACACACACACACACACACACACACACATCAGTCTTTCAGACCAAAAATGGGCCTGGCTCAGGATCCAAAGTCAGAGCCATTAGAGCATGGAATTTACCACCCCTCAGTACAGAGGTGGGAGCCTGGGAAAATGCTTCCTGCAGTGTGTGCCCTGAGGCAAGGTACTGACAAGCCTCTGCTGTAGTGAGAAAAGCAAGCTCATCGCCCTCATCCCCTACCCTGTCTCAACCACAAGGTAACTTTATGGTCTTACTAAACATCTACCTCTGAGTCAGCATCAGGAGTTACTCAGCCTAAGCCAGGCCGAGTCACAGGTTCGGGATTCACTGCCACTCCTCTTGGCATGGTACGTAGTGGTGGTAGCTGTCTCTTTTGATGCAGTTCCTCTTGAGTTTTGAAGAAAGGATAGCTCTGTGTGTCCAGGGTACTACATCTGGTAGAATTGTATAGCTTTCTAAGGAGTCTCCCACTGCAAGGCCCATTCATGCCCCCTCCCTTATGATCAGGCGGTGCTGTATGAAATTTAAATGTGTGAGGCATTTCTCAGGCAGCAAGATCCCAAATAATTGAGACACAGACCTATTGATCTATTCAACAAGCTGGGCAGATAGTCATCTATTCGATCCCTCTGTGCTAGCCTAGCTACTTCCCAGCCACACACCCTGAATGACTTCCCAATTTGTCCCACCTGGGCTGCTTCTGCTATAGCTATCTGTCCTCACAGGGAACTGTTCTTGCATGTGCTCATGGTCCCTCCTGTCTCGTGGTGAGCTCCATCCTTCTCCTCTCTCTTCTGTCTACTCTGTGGTCCCTACCTGAGATCCCTCACTGGGTTGGAAGTCCAACTCTCCTATCTCCTCTGCCCAGTCATGGACTGTTCAGCTTTTTGTTGACCAATTAGAGATTTGGGGGGAGCATTTTTTACACAACATTGATCACTACAAGGCCCATGTCCAGACTGCGACCTGATCTTGGGGCACAGAATTCAGCACCTGGGTACATAGTGCACCAGACCAACCGCCAACAATGAGGCTCAATGTGAATGGTAATGTCATGTAACCTCCTTTCCCAAACTTGCTATTCTCCTTTCCTTAAAACAAGAGCTATCTCAGTTCAGTTCTACATGTCCATCTGTTCTGCATGGTTTTAGCACTTCTCCTTCTGTGAGGAAAGCTCAAACCCCACAGTTATTTTTTTGTGTGCCTTTTCTTACTGAGTCGAGTAGAGTAAAATCCCATCTTAACTTTCAGAAGCATAAGAATCATTGAAGCATAAGAAAGTGCTCCTACTCCTTAGATATCTACTTGTCAAAAATGATTTTTTTAAAAATAAGCATGCATAGAATGTTGTTATAATTACCTCATTTGGCTCCTATGGGGTATTTCTGGGATGCAGCAAGTGAGGACCTCCAAACAGGAATTCTATAAATAACTAGTCGTGTGATTCTAAGACCGGTAGCAAGATTCCCATAATATCACTACTATAGGACTCTAGATTGTAATAACTGTCACTTCTGTGTAGCTAGATAGAGATGAGCATGGGCCTGGAGGCTGTTGGCCAAGGACCCCTCCCTCAGGCTCAACTCTGAATCCCATTTCTCATTTTCCTGCTAACTCTAGAAAGAGAAGCCTCTCTCTCTCTCTCTCTCTCTTTCTCTCTCTCTCTCTCTACACACACACACACACACACACACACACACACACACACACACACACAGACAATTTAAAATGTTGTATGAAAAGGTAATGGTTTCGGAGCTTCTTTTTTTAATTATTAATTTATTCATATTACATCTCATTGTTATCCCATCCCTTGTATCTTCCCATTCCTCCCTCCCTCCCATGTTCCCCTTACTCCCCTCCCCTATGACTATGACTGAGGGGGACCTCCTCCCCCTGTATATGCTCATAGGGTATTAAGTCTCTTCTTGGTAGCCTGCTATCCTTCCTCTGAGTGCCATCAGGCCTCCCTGTCCAGGGGACATGGTCAAATATGGGGCACCAGAGTTCGTGTGAAAGTCAGTTCCCACTCTTCATTCAACTGTGGAGAAAGCATTAAGAAAAAGCTATTTCCTCCTGGGAAAAAAAAAAAAAAGCCTGAATTCTACCTCTAGCTTTAGGTGGAGACATGACATTCTAATCGGCTCTGAAGATTAGACCATTTACATATTATGGTCTCCTCCCTGAAAAGTTAATCCAGCTGGGTCTGTCAATCACCTGTCCAGGAGACTACACCTCAAGAAGGCTGATTCATCAAAGATAGGATAAGGAGATGGGAGGAATACTTATCACCTTAATTCAGTGATGCATCTATTCCTCCCAGCGCCCCTCCCAGACGCAGCTGTTTGCAGAGCTTGCACAGTGATGCATTACTCAGCCTGCCCACTTTCTGAGGTCTGATTCCATATGGCACAGCTTTCCCTTTCTCCCTTTCCATCTCTTCTCTGGATCCTCACTGTTTCTCTGACACTCTCGCTTCCCTTCGGCATCTGCTTGTTGACGTCCATTGTTGAGCCTGCCTGCCTTCCTGGACCCTTACCTGTAAGACACAATTCCTTCCTCCTCTTAGTCAGTTCTGTCCTCTCCAAGATTGTTTTCAGTTTGCTGCCTTGTTATTTTTCCTCTCAATCTCTAATAAAATGACCATTGATCTTCCTTTTGGGTCTGTTTTTAAATTCCTTTGCCAATGAGACCAAGAACCTATAAAGAGAGGCTGTTTCCCCAGTAACATTACATCTCTCAGAACACTTTAGAAATACTGTGCTTCAGCTTAAAGGCAATATAATCAAAATAAGTCACAGGGTGACAAGCAAGGAACAACCGAGTTCCGGTAATGGCACTTAAGAAAGTGACTCCATGTAACTAACTAAGTAAAACACAGGGTTTGGGATAATTAAGAAGAGACTATTCCAATGAGAAAAAAACTACAGAACATCCAAAAATACACACAAAAACAAGAAATACCCTGGGGAGCTGCAGATGTCCCCCGACATTTTTAGGTTTTATTTAATTCCAGATTTAGTTAAGTTGACCAACCAATAGCCTTCACATGCTTCTGTACAGAGCATGAGTAAAGGATTATTTAACAAGGACTACCATACTCCTCTACCCACAATGGGCCACACCTGGAAAGCCTTTAAGCAGCAGGGAGAAAGTCTTTACTGTAGCTACATAGATGACGTCCTCCTCTGCAGTCCTTATACACCTATATTCTCTAACCCCTCTGGGAGGACACATGACTTAAGGCAGGATTGAATAGAACAGGTGGTATGGAGAGGCTGGATACTCATGCGAGGCTCTTAAGACTCTCTCCCTTCTCCATGAGGAACATAAACAGTCAACAGGCTCAGCTAGGTGATTCTTTTGCAAAGAAAGCACAGCTGTACTCCCTAAGGTGGTATTTAGAAGACAGTAACTCACAACAGCAAACCACTCCACTGGTCAGGAGGCAGTCAGTAGTAGCTACCAGGCATACATAGGATTGAATGAAATTCAAAAGCTCTGCACACCAAAAGAAAGAAAAGAAAAAAAAAAAAAGAAAAAAATCACCAGACTGATAAGACAGCCTTCAGAATGGGGATAAAAATCTTTGTCAATTGTATAGCAGATAAGAGTTAATATCTAGAGCATATAAAGAACTGTAACTACTAAACACCAAAAATACCTTCCAATCAATAAATGAGTTGGTGAACTAACTTGATAGTTTTCAATTTGAAAATATGTTACAAATCCTCAACCATCAGGAAATTGCAAATTAAAACTACTTTGAGAGTCCATCTTACCCTGGTTAGAAGGTTATCATCAAGAAAACAAATGCAAGCAAGGATGTAGAGTAAGGGTGTATGTGTGTGTGTGTGTGTGTGTGTGTGTGTGTGTGTGTGTGTGTGTGTGTGTGTGTGTGTAAATTTGTATAACTACTATTGAAATCAGTTAGAAGTTTCTAAAATATTACAAATGGAATTATCATATGACCCAATTATTACCCCTAGATAACTATTCAATAGACTCTAAGCCTCACTACAAAGATATTTTCACATCCATGTTTATTACTTTACTATTTATTACAGACAAGAAATGTTACAAGATAATCTATTAATTTATTAATAGGTAAAGAAAATATGGTGCATAGGCTAAACCCCACAATTGACTCCATCCTAGATGAGCTACAGGCAATTAATGACTGTAAATGGAGGGGGAATCTGTCTTTCAATGGCGGAACTTCCTAATTGTTCTCCAATACTAAGTTGAGGCCTAAAAATAGATCATATGAGAAACAATTAAATCATCTCAGTTGGTTGTATCAGTAATAATTAAAGAGCAGGTCATGATTTTGAGAGGAAGTTGGGGGAATATAGAAGGAGTTAGAGGGAATAGAGGAAAGGGAGAAATTATATAAATGAAATAAACATATTAAAATTTAAAAATACACAAACTGTGCTACATACACTCAGATTTGTATTCACCCATAAAGATAAATGAAGCTATAACACTTACAAGAAAAATGGATGGAACTTGAAATCCTTATGTTGAGTCAAATAATTACAAATAATTTACACAAATGACTTTAGTTTTCCTCTCACATAGGAAGCCTAGATTTAAATTATATACATATGTGTGGGGGAGTTGTGAAACTAAAAAGGGTACCATGAGAAGGTATGAATATATGTCAAAGGAGGGGAATAAATATAAGTGAAATAGGCCTTTAAAAAATACACATGGATGTTTGAAGAGGTCCACTGGCCAATATCCTTGGGGCTAGCAAGGCAAAGGAGAGAGGATAACAGTGCATAATGGTAATGATAATCAGAGTATTTGTATCATTAAAAAAAACACATTGTCTTGTCAAATTTACACTAATACATTAGTTCATTTCTATCCTCAGCCTTTCTTTTTTCTTGAGAGTGCCTGTGTCCTCTGATCACTCACATCTAATGGCCATGCCTTGTGACATAGGTCTCCTGACATCTTTTCTGGATCATTTCTCCCTCAGTACCTTCTTCTATGTCCCCTCTTTTCTCAGGACTGACTGCTAACTGATTTCCCTAGTTCTAACTGCCCTTTTCTTGCTCATCATCTTCTCCTTAAGCAGAATGTAAACTTGATCTCTACCCCTCTCCTTCCTCTGTGGAAGATGCTAACAATTAGGTAGAGCCTCAGCCATGTTAGCTCCTTTGCATTGTTAACATGAACAATGAAAGGATACGGTTGTGTCTCTTCAGCTCTCCGGTATTTGGAAGTATCCCTGAGGCCTCATGCTAACAGGGATTCTGTCGAGAGGCTTCTTGAAAAGTTCTATGCTTAGTAAATGGACTTGTGCCTCTATTTCTCCCTGTTCCAGGTAACAATATTTTTAAGATAGAATGCTCTGAAATAGTCTTATGGGAAGAAAGTTGACAAAAATCATGACCCAGTTCTAAGTGTCCTTTTTCATCTCTCAGAGTCATTTTGTTGTTGTTGCTGCTGCTGCTGCTGTTGTTGTTGTTACCCTTTTTGTTAACAAACACATTTTCCCCCACAGTTGAATTTTGGGCGTCAGATGCAAAATTTATCCTCAAGGTAGTAACATCAGCTATGCAAATATTTCTCTCTAGCGCCACCCCCAGGAAGACTTCATAGCAGTCTAGAGGTACAGAAACACACCAACCTGCTCTTTCAAAACAGAACCCCATTTGCAGCTGCCCAGATTTGGATCCATGGTGTGAAGTCCTAACCCACTCTAAAATGATCTTTAAGAATTCGGTGTCATATTTAGTGACATAGGCATTGTGTCTTACTCATTTACATAATCTTTGCAGCTGTGTGCAATGTCAATGTAGAGTCCGTGTATAACAGTGTCAGGCAAAACAAAAGTTTTGTGATGTGAAAATGTCATACAACTTGTGTAATTTCATATTTCCTGAGCCTCTCCCCCACTCTCATCTTCAGGGCACAGAAATTGCTGCAGTGAAGTCCTCACATTACTCTCTCTTATCCAGTCTTTTAATGACTAATACAGTCAATATTTTTTTTTCATTTCTTTTTTAAGACACAAAGATTCCAAATCCCCTTCTGGTTTTTCAACCTGACACTACTCAGAGAGTGAACAGAAATAGAGTGTAGGTCTCTAAACCACCTTTTCACTCATTTCTGCTCACTCTGCCACAAGAACCCTTGACCATCCAGAACCCATTGTATACCAGACACAAAGATTGTCTATTAAGGTAAGCGACTTCCAAAGCAATATAAGCTATAGCTGCTGCCCATGGATACCTCTCAGAGGGTGAAGGTGAGCCACTATGGTTAAAGACACCACATATTTAGGACACAGGACTCAAATGATTCAAGCTGCATTTAGCCTGAAAGCTTCTGTCCTGGGGTCTTGCTTTCATGGTTCCAGAAAACCCTATGCAAGATACCAAGGGAGGGAAGCAAGTAATGGTCCTACCCAGCTGAGCCACAATAATGACCAGTATGGCAAGATAAAGGCAGTAACTGGTGCTCATATGTTGGTGGTAACCAACAACTGACTAATTAACCTTAAGACCCACTCACAGGAGTGAAACCCTGTCTGGTATTAGAAACCTAAGCCACTTTCCCGGGGTAGTGAGGTCATGGTTCTTCTATCTGTCTGTCTGTCTGTCTGTCTGTCTATCTATCTATCTATCTATCTATCTATCATGCAGATCACAGCTCTTTTCCCTCCTTTCTTTCCAGTCCCTCCTCTCACCTCACCTCCCTAACATCCTCCTGTCCCAGCTTTCTCCTCAGAAAAATGGAGGCCTTCTATGGATATCAACCTGCCTTGGCATATCAAGTAGAACTAGGTGCATCATCTCTTATTGCGGCCTACGCAAGGCATCCCAATGAGGGAAATGGGATTGGTGGGGCGGGAACAACAGAAGTAGGTACCACTCCTGCTCCTGCTGTTAGCGTTCCCACTTAAAGACAGAGCAGCACAGCTGTTATATATGCGCTAAGGGCCTAGGTCTGTCAACGCATGCTCCCTGGTGTTTCAGTCTTCGTGGGCCCCTATGCACCCAGGTTAATTGGTTCTGTATGTTTTCTTGTAGTACCCTTGACCTTTCTGGCTTCTTCAATCCTTTCTCCCCTTCTTCCATAGAGTTTTTCAACCTATGCTTAATGTTTGGTGTGAGTCTCTGTATCTGTTTCCATCAGTTGCCGGATGAAGCTTCTCAGATGATAGTCATACTAGGCACCTGGCTGGAAGTATAGCAGAATATCATTAATGGTGTCAGGCGTGGACTCTCTCCTGGCAGAGGTCTCAAGCTGTGCCAGTCATTGGTTGTCCATTCTCTCCATTTGGGTTCCATCTTTACAGATGATTGGTGGTGGTAATGGTGTTTTATCTCTGAGACTAGCTAGAAACCTAAGACAATGGAAACTCATAGGAATCTATGAGGGTGACCCTAGCTAAGACTCCTAGAAATGAGGCATATGGAGCCTGAAGAGGCCACCTCCTGTAACCAGAAAAGACTTCCAGTGGAGGGATTGGAACACTAACCCAGCCACAAAACTGCAGACTCGCGATTTCTCCTGCCAACAAGAGGCCACGGATCTAGAAGAGAATATATTGCTACTTTCCTATCACACCATAGTCTCCCTGTCATTTCTCCTTTCTCGTGGTGTGTGTGTGTGTGTGTGTGTGTGTGTGTGTGTGTGTGTGTGTGTGAGAGAGAGAGAGAGAGGAGGAGAGGAGCGAGAGAGGAGAGAGAGAGAGAGAGGGAGGGAGAGAGGAGCGAGAGGAGAGAGGAGAGGCGAGAGAGAGAGAGAGAGAGAGAGAGAGAGAATACTTAGGGAAAAAGAAGCTCTCAATTTGAGAGGGGGGCTACATGGAATGAATTGGAAAGAAGGAGACTTGAGAGAGATTGGGGGATAAAGGAAAGAAGAGAAGTGACATTCTTATATTTTGATTTAAATGCATTAAAATTTTAAATGAAAATGACAATAAAATAAATATATTTTAGAAAATTGTATGCAATATATTTTGATAATATTCTTTTTATTCCTTATCTACTAGACTTCATGCTCTTTCTCTCTCTTAAAAATAACAACAAAGCCAGGTATGGTGATGCATACCTGTAATCCCAGCACTAAAGGAGGCAGAGGCAGGCAGATCTCTATGAGCTTGAAGCCAGCCTGGTCTACAAAATGATTTCATGACAGCCAAGGCTACACAGAGAAACCAAGTTTCAAAAACAAACAAACAAACAAACATAAGCACATTATCAACAGCAAAAGCATGGAGCCCACTTTGTGTTGGTCAAGTACCTTTGTGCATATGGCCTACCCTGGGCATACCCAGGTCACCCTCATTGAAGAAAACGGATTTCCCCTTTTAAGCAGCTATCATTTGCAGTTACTTGGTTAGGGGTGGGACTTTGTGTCTACTTCCCCTTCCACACACTGGAATTTTTGTCTGGTTTAAAATTGTGTAAATCTTGTGCATGCTGTCATAGTCTCTGTGAGTTCATATGTGTGTGACTAGTCTTGCTTTGTCTGGAAAACAGTCTCCTTGAAGTCATCAGCCTCTTCTGGCTCCTACAGTCTTCCCACCTCTTAGAACCCTGAGCCCCGAGGGGAAGATGTGTTCAAGACATTTCATTTAGAGCTGAATGTTCTAAAGTAGATTTGTCTCTGTACACTGTCTAGTTATGGGTTTCTGTTTTAATTTCCATGTATTGCAAAACAAAGCTTCTCTGATGAGGGTTGAGCTGATTTCCATTGTGGCTGTACCAGTTTTCACTTCCACCGGGAGTGAGTAGGTGTTCTTCTTTTCCCGCCACCATGTGCTGTCATTTGTTTTTATTTTCTTGACAATTCTCACAGGGAGAAGATGAAATCTCAAAGCACTTTTAATTTACATTTCTCTGATGTCCAAGCATATTGAAGATTTTAACAGTGTTTTCTGATAACACCTTTGAGAACACTGTTCAGCTCTATACTCCAGTTTTAATTGGGACACTTATTTTGGTGATGTTCATTTTTGAGTTCTTTGTATATTCTAGATGCTGACTAATATTTTTTTTAATAAAATTTAGTTGGTACACTCAAACAATGGGCCATTTTTGCATAATATTTACCCTGTCAAGTCAATCAGAGAAACCAAGATCTTATCCTCCTGGGTCCCTAGACAGCATCCCCAAACTGTCAGTTTATGTACTGGAGCCAGGAGGGTTGTTAAGGAAACTGGAATGAACAATAACAAAAAATCTACCTTAATTCTTTCCATTATCAAAGCAGCTATTGCTTGATGTCTCTTCAGAATTCGGAGTTGTTTTATGTTTACTTAAAAAGAGAGCTAAAGCAGTTGCAAAAGTTTTATGTAGTATGGCCAAGTGAAAGCTGGCAGAAGATGAGTGTAGTTGGCTTGCTCTGCGTATGTTATCTCTCTGTTTATACTCTCATGTCAAGGTGAAAAACTATGAAATAATCTTTATTTGCATTACCAATTTGCAACTTGTGCCCTGCTTTCAGCCACTCCCAGCTTTGTTCTCAGTCCTGTTAATACACTGTACTTATCTCCCATGTCTAATGGGAGGTTAGTTCATTGACTTCTTTATTTGCTTGGACCTGAGCAACAAACATAGTTAATGGACTGCAAGGGATTCATCTACACAGGCTTCACTGGGAGGGATTCTCTTCAAAGCAAGTGTCTCTGGAGAAACTCAGAAAGGAGGAAAAAGAATAAACAGGGCGTGGTCTTGGGCACATAACTTGAGCTTGATCAACAAACATGGGAGTGCAGCAGCACATGCATTGCACCATAAAGGGTTTTCCTCCTTGAGGTGAAGTGTTGGTTTTTCACACCCTACTTGTTTTCTTCAGGCTGTGGTGGAGAAGTCAGCAATCTCCATGAGACATGACTGTCATCGTTCTGAAAACTGACTTTCCTGGGAAATGGGTGGGCAGGCAACTGAGCTCCATCAACTGTAGTCTTGACTGCTTTTGCGGTGTATGTAGCTGCTGGCAAAAGCCACTTAGCATCAGAATAATATCGTCTATATGTGATGCTTTTCTCATAGCTCACATGCATAAGTGGTTTAAAAACTCTAAATATGCTGGTGGAAATGCAAACTAGTACAGCCACTTTGGAAATCTATCTGGCACTATGTCAGAAAACTGGGAATAGGGCTTCCTCAAGACCCAGCTATTCCACTCCTTGGAATACAACCAGAAGATGCTCCAGCACACAACAAGAACATTTGCTCAACCATGTTCAAGGCAGCCTTATTCATAATAGCCAGAACCTAGAAACAGCCTAAGTGTCCCTCAGTAGAAGAATGACTAAAGAAACTGTGGTACATTTGCACTATGGAATACTACTCAGCTATTAAAAACAAGGAATTCCTGAAATCTGTGGACAAATGGATTGAACTAGAAATGATCATAATGAGTGAGTTAACCCAGAAGCAGAAAGACTCATATGGTATATACTCACTTATATCTGGACACTAGCCCAAGGGGCATGTCCCATGAAAGTCTTCACTTACCAGGAAAGTGGGACAGAGGGGTGGACATCCTATTGGGACTCTAGGTGAGAGAAGCATGGGAGAGTGGGGAAGTAGAAGGATCCAGAGGGTCCCAGAAGCCTACAAAAAGAACATTATGATGGGCAGGGATCCTGCTCAAACTATGGCACCAGCCAAGGACAATACGTGCAGTAAACTTCAAATCCCTACTCAGTTCTAGCCAGTGGATAGGATATTCTTCACAGTTGAGTGGAGAGTGGGGTATGACTTTCACACGAACTCTGGTGCCCCATATTTGACCACATCCCCTGGATGGGGAGACCTGGTGGCACTCAGAAGATGGATAGCAGGCTAGCAAGAAGAGACTTGATACCCTATGAGCATGTACAGGGGGAGGAGGTCCCCCTCAGTCACAGTCATAGGGGAGGGGAGTAAGGGGAAAATGGGAGGGAGGGAGGAATGGAAGGATACAAGGATGAGATAACAATTTAGATGTAATATAAATAAATTAATAAAATATAATTTTTAATACTCTAATTAAAATTGTGTTGATGTGGAGGCTGAAAGTGGTTTAGACATGTTTTGATGAAATAATGTTTTGATGTACAGTGTCAGGAGAGTGGATAGCCTGCTTGTGTTCTACGTCCCCTCAGGCAAGTGGACAAGTAGGGAGCTCACCAGTCAGAAAGGAATTTTCAAATTCTGAGACAGAAGTGATTGCAATGATATTTTAAACATTTTTTTCTAGCCATTCTTTTCTTTTCTTTTCTTTCTTCTTCTTCTTCTTCTTCTTCTTCTTCTTCTTCTTCTTCTTCTTCTTCTTCTTCTTTTCTTCTTCTTCTTCATATTTTGGCTCTTTTGAAACAGGGACTCCCCATTTAGTTCAAGCGAGGCTTGACCTTCCTATCCTCTTACTGGGATTATAGTTGTATACACCTATACCTGGCAGCCATTCCTTTTGAACTACCGATTCAAATCAGAGAGATTCCAGTATATTCCAGCTAAATGTAATACTTCTCTCTCTATGAAGATGAGAAACTGATCTGCAATGTTATGTGAGATGTGGATTTCCATTACTACATTACCTTGTACAAGCTCACCACCATGTCCCTCATGCTTTTTTTTTTTCTCTCTAGCCTCATTGAAAGCTGAAAGTGTGTCTTGCTGCTTTATTTCCATTAAGAGGCCAATATGATTCAGTGCACAGAGGAAGAAATAAATGGGACACTGAAGAAATGCTCTACAGACCCACCTTGCTGCACTTGGAAGTTATCTTTACCGTTAAAAGCATCATGAGATATATTTAGGTTTCTCAAAGGGTGCTCATCTCTTCCCCAGGAAGTAGTTATCATAATGTCGGCAAGAGGTTTCAAGTCCCAAGCTCCTTTGGCTCACCCTGCTCACTCCCTGGAAGTTATGGGAACAAGGTTTAATCATAATTATGGCTTAATGCCCAAATGCAAGTAGGTTATGGTAAAATTAGAAATCAAACATCTGTAAGAATTTTCAGCCCTGGAAAAAATGAATTATTTTTGCAAAAATCAAATAATATTTAATTTTGCCTTGGACTGAAGGGCTGAGAAGTATATGTAGTTTTAATCTTGTAATTATTACAAAGAATTTTTAGAGTTATTGATGGCCTGTTATAGTTGATCAGAACCTGAAAAAATCAGGAATGTTGCTTTTTTCGTTTTAGAAAAATTAAAGTGGCAATCCCAAGTGTTTCTGTTTTCTTAAAAAATAATAAATTTAAAGGTATTCTCCTGTATCCCAGGTTGACCTCAAATCCACAGCGTAATTAAGAATGACTTCGAATTTCTGATCCTTCTGCCTCTACCACCCAAGTACTGGCAGTAGAGTCATAAGTCACTACAAATGGAGTACGCAATGCTGGGGATGAACCTCAGGGTTTTTGTGCTCGAGCCAACTGAGCTGTACTCTTAGGCCTTGAGTGTTTTCCATATAACAATAAACTATGTGTCTCCTTGGCAGCGAAAGGGAAGTTTGTTAATGGGATGAAACAATTTTGCCAGTTTATAGTATTCAACTGTATTGGGGGATTTCCAGAGAAGAATAAAGAACGAGATAGAGAAATCGCCTAAGCAGGTTTCAGAGTGGAAGTGGGAGCTAGAGAGGGAGGGTGGAAGTGAGGAAGGAGAGAGGGGGTGCATATGAAGATATAGGTGTGAGGTCCTGTGACTGGGGAGGATTGCAGGTCCTGCAAGGTAGACTGTCAGGCTGCAAACTCAGGGAAAGCCAAGGTTTAACAGGTTAAAACTTATTTCTTGGCAGAATTCTCTTTTTTGGAGAAAGTCCATCCTATTTTGTCTTATTTTATTTTACTTGTATACAAATGTTCACAGCAGCTTTATTCATATTAGCCCCAAATAACAACCTAAATTTCTAACAACAGATTAACAGGTTAACCAATTTAGATCCGTCCATGCAATAGAATACCGTGCAACAATAAAAAGCTGAAGAGTATTGGTAAGTACAGCACCAATGCTTTTCAGAATATGTATAGTCAGTGCCAGAAGGCAAAAGGGGTCCCTACTCTCTTCAGGCTTCCAGGGGTCTAGAAGAAGCCTCCCCACATACAAGGAATGACCCATATGTCAATCCCACTTAAGAATAACTTCCTTGGCAACCTAGAATGATGTTTCATTATGCATTTGGCCACCGTGCCAAGCCAACTTGACTCATGAAATTAACCATCACGTTGTACTAACCCTTCGCAAACCTGTCAAGCATTGTGGTCCTTTTCTTTCTCATACTTCACAGCATAATTTCTCTGGCTCTACAGCTTGTGCCTTTGTTCAACTTAGATCATCATCTCATCCCTATTCATACATAGTATCCTTTGCTTTAGTGTAGTTTAACACATCAGTCTCATCTTCCCTCCAATTCGCAGAACAATACAATCTTGTGTCTTTGTCTTCCTGTAGTGACTTTCAGTCATATTTGAATTCAAAGTCACATCACTGAAATGTAATGACGAATGAGCCAACTCACTGAGCACCACACATAAATGAGTCACAGGATACACCACAGGTTATCATCATACGCTAATTCGAACAGGAGTAAGACAACCCTTTGGGTGATAATTTCAGTGTTTATTCCGTTCCAGGGGTTTTAAGTGTGAGTGGATTTCATTGGTTTAGGAGGTTGAGGGTTTCTTTATAAATCAAATAAGTTAAAGAAAATATTCTTCTATACCACTAATCAGCTCAAGTGATCAAACGGCCTCAAGCATCCTCATAGTTAGTGTTCACAATGTTGCTCACTTTTCTCTCCGTACCTGAGGAGAGATGTGCATTGTGTGCTACAGCATCAAATGGCCAGCCAAGATTCATCTGTGTGAAACCAAAGAAAGCACTTGTCACATTCCAATCTCTGTATTTAAGGTACACACACACACATGCTCTGTCTCTGTCTCTCTGTGTCTGTCTCTGTGTCTGTCTCTGTCTCTCTGTCTCTGTCTCTCTCTCTGTCTCTCTCTCTGTCTCTGTCTCTCTCTCTCTGTCTCTGTCTCTCTCTCTCTCTCTCTGTCTCTGTCTCTCTCTCTCTCTCTCTCTCTCTCTCTCTCTCTCTCTCTCTCTCACACACACACACACACACACACACACACACACAAGAAAATAAAAGATTCAACTAAACTAGCTCTACCATTGAGAATCCAAAGCCATAAACTCGGTGTTGTTAAAAAAAATACAGTACACATCAAAGTGGTGAGGATCTTCATAGCGGGGAAGAAGATCCAGCGTAATAGACCTCAGCTTTCCCCAGACACAGGATTGATGACTGTCAAAATGCTGATGTATGCTAAGGAGAGGGTCTCGGCATGTTAGGGGAATTTTGTTCCACATGACCAGGCCATCTGGGCTCACTGGTACTTACCCTAGAAGACAAACTTCCTCAGCTCTTTATATCTGGAAGTAGTGATGAGGCCAGAACAAGGTGGCCTTAAAGCTGAAGTTTGATTCTTACCCTTTCTGGGGGCTGACAAGAGCAAAGGGGAGTTGCTGCCCTCTTGTGTCCATCAGTTGGCTAGGGCTATTATAGCAAAGTGACAAAAAAAAATTGACCATATTAAACAGTGGCATTTATCTTCTCAGTTCAGTGAGATCATGTACATCCAGAGTGGTATGGCCATAGACATCTTCTTCTAGTTCTACGGCCAGAATTCCAAGATGGGAGTTCTACTGACTCAGTGTCCAGTACAAGCTGCCTTCATGGCCTTCCGAAAGCAACCTTCCTGTCATGTGCACACATGGACCTTCACAGAGCCGGAGTGCTGAGAGATCCAGATCTCTCGGGTCATCTACAAGGATACCAAACAAGGTCCTTCCATAACGACCTTCTGTAACTTGAAATATTTCCTTCAGCATCTTCATCTTCAAAAGTCACCACACTAGAGCCAGGACAAAGCTTGTTAAACCTTTCCCACTTGACATTTTTTTTTTTTTTTTTTTTTTGCCTGAGACATTTTTATGCAACTCCAGATACACAGACATACAAAATAGGCATACAAACCAAACGTTTACTTCTAATAGTTCATAAGAAAATTTATTTTAAAACAATTCCTTGCATACAAACAATGTTATTATTTATTAAAAACAAAAGCAAAATTTTCATACTAGTGAGATGAATGTGCTCATTTGTTTTGCACAGATAATTAAATCTTGGCTGAACATTTGATACTGCCGGACATGGAGCATCCTCAACACTCTTTGGAGTTTAGTAAATGTTTCTATCATCAGTCATGTCAAGAACACTGCTTCACATAGATGCATAGTAAAAGATACGAAAGTATGTTTAGGGTCATTTTAAAAGTTGTTGGGAATTCTGTTCTAATCTCAAGCCAATAAATTTTATTTATTGATTTTTTTATGAAACTCAAGTCAGTAACTCAAACAATTTTTAGAATCAAACCTTTCAATATAATAGTAGCTTATTTAATATATTACACACACACACACACACACACACACACACACACACACACATATATATGCTACTGGTGTGCTGATAGGTGGTTAAAGGAAAATACTGTCTTTACTTTCAGTAATTAAGTCATAATATTTCTATAAAAGAATAACACTTATATGTGCACTAAAAACATTGTGATTCATAACATACAATAGTCTGGAATTAGCATCCATAGGCATGATCAGCTGAATGTACGCTCAGTGCACTGTTCATGTTGTGTGTTCAGAAGCGAGACTGAAAATGAACTCCTACAGGGCAACCTGAGTGAGCACTGCCAGGAGCACCTTGGATTTATTATGCAATTAATTTTGAATTCATCTTGATTCTGAGTGCAGAACCATTTTACTGTTGCCAAAATTTTGCAATCTCCACATTCATTTATACAACCCCAGCTCAGGAAGCCTGAGGCCAGAGCTCCCACACAGGAAAACGAGAGAAACAAACATTTGCTTCAGCCACTGTACAAACAGTGTTAGGGGGTAAAGTCAGATGTCAAAAAGGAGATAAAAGATTTGTAACAGCAGACTTTCTATAAAGAAAATTTTCTTTAAAGAGGCTCAGGAGATAGTATTCCTGCCTAGCACAACCCTTAGCAGAACAAGCAGGGAATTCTCCTGGTGGCACTCACTTCCCTTGCTTTGTTTTGTTTTGCTTTGAGATAGAGTTTCTCTATGTAGCCTTGACTCTCCTGGACTCACTTTTTAGACCAGGCTAGCTTTGAACTCACAGCAATCCACCTGCCTCTGCCCTCAGAGTTCTGGGATTAAAGACATGTACCACATTACCCTGCTGTCACTGATTGTTTTTCAAAACAAACATTATCGGAGACTGAAGTCATTGTAGAGATTCCAGAAGCCATCTTATTCTGCTCATGTCTCTTCGTGGGGCAGTTTGTTTGGAAATGTGCTGAGAACTCTGCAGGTCCTCATGACAATGTAAAAAAAAAAAAACTCACAAGAACGTTTGTCAGGAGGGAAAGTATTTTGCCTGTGTAAATGTCACTGGGATGCTCTTTCAATCACTATAACTAGCAAAGCACTCTTCTGCCTCAGATTTCTGCATGTTTACATGATTTGAAGTGTAAAATATCCAACAGTCCAACATGGATGAATATACAACTTAATGCCATTAATGCCTGGGCAAATTTTAGTTATTGATGAGAACTCTACAGTCCTGGGGACTGAACCCTCCCATCACACTAACCATTTTACTTTTGTTTTATTATATTTTGAGAGAACCTTGCTGAGTTGCTGAAGTTGGCCTTGAATTTATAATCCTCCTGCTGAGCTAAGATTATGGACCTGAGCCACCAGGAGAGCTCTGTTCCTTTCTCTTTAGTGCAGCATTAGGTAGGTAGTCTATTTTTTATCCAGATCAAATATTATTAGAAAGTAAATGCCTGTGGTTTTCATGTGATTAACTATGGTTAAATGCTATAAAGTATTTGGCTTTTTTTTTTTTTTTTTGAACGTTAGTCTTGGATTTGACTTCTTTTGTAATGCCAGCCTCCCACTTGTGGCACTGAGGGAAATTTTAGGGGTCCTTCTGAAGTCCTGGTTTTGTTCCTCCTCTTGACCTGAAATAAAGCCACTTCATATGTTCTTTCTGATTTGCTATGAATTTTCATTTACATAACTTTTCTATAGAATAAGACACATATCAGGGAGTGAAAAAGCAACAAATTCAAGAAATGTGAAATGCAACTGCCTTTTTGGGAATAAACTAAAAGGTAACAGCAAAAGATGTTATAAAAATATAAAAAATTTTTGAAGGATGTGTTTTTGAATGAAAAGGGAATCACTGGAGTAGGGGTAATTTAAAGGTCTTTTTTCTAATTAAATGGAAATACAGCATAACATAGCATGTGGGATATGGCAGAAGCAGTACTACAGGGGAGGCCTATAATGGTGAGTGCAGAGTGCCCCACTCCTGTAGCAGACTGCTTAAGGGGCCTCTCCACATTCCCTGCGCCCCCCCCCCCATTCTCTGGAGACTCCACCAAACATTGCAGATGACTGAGCTTTCCTCCCCCTCTCCATCCCTTTGTGTGATCTGCCTAGACCTAGAAACACTTTCTACAAGGGATCACCAATGGCCACACCTGGCAAAGACAAAGGTAGAGGAATCGCACTGTCCTTTCTGTCCTGTCCTTTATGATCTGCGCTCTCACCCTCAACATAACAGCCCTCTTGCAGGTGCCCCTCTTTCCTGCTCGATTCCGTTCACTGGAGCCGCCCACTCTCCCTAGCCGGCCCTTCCCTGTCTCTCCAGACCATTCTCTGCTTTGCTGCAACCTACTTGCAAGATCCTCTCTTCCCACTACACCTCCAGCTCCCTGGGTTCCCATCTCTAGGTGTGAACAGGATTTTCCTGAAGCCTTTCTCGGCCTTTCCTCCTAGGCCACTTCTGCTCCTCTCTGCCACCCACTGACATGCAGAAGAATTCCTAACCAGGCCACCCACAGCAATCAGATTTTTCTGAAATCCAGACAGGGCAGCCAAAACCAAGGAACAAAATGCCCACCCAGTAAAACCAAGACTAGATATCAACACCCAAAACTACTTCAATCACGCTAACCACAGATGCCTAGACACAATACAAAAACACACTCCTTAACAGCCGGGACACTATGTCTTGTACAGAACCCAGTAATCTTTTTATAGTAGATCAAAGGTGATATAACTATATAGCTATATATAAAAGTGTGTGTGTGTGTGTGTGTGTGTGCGCGCGCACACGTAAAGTAGATATGAATAAATTCCTTAATGAAGTCTGTGAAAACACAAACAGTTTAAGGAAATAATGAAAACAGTGAAGTAGAAATAAAATCACTAAAGAAAACCTAAGCTGAGATAAAACTGGAAATGAAATGAGGTCAAACAAAAACCTCACACAGAAGCCTTACCAACAGGGTATAAGAGATGAAAGAGAGAATGTCAAGTTTGAGGATAATTTAGAAGAAAATTATTTCTCAGTTAAAGAAAAACTTTAAATAAAAAAATTAGGCACAAAACACCAGGACACCTGGGACACTATGAAACCACCAAATTTACTAATAATAAAAATAGAGAAAGGAGAAAAAAAACCCAGGCCAAAGGCACAGAAAAATTTCAACAAAATCATAGAAGAAAAATTTCCCAATCTAAAGAAGGAAGTATCAATAAGGGTATAAGAAGTGTACAAGACCAAAAAGACCAGAAAATAATTCACTGCAACACAAAATTACCAAAACACTAAATGTAAAAGAAAAGAAAAAATACTAAAAACATTAAGGGGTGCATGGGCTAGCGCTAGGCCCCCTCCACATATGTAGCAGATGAGCAGCTTGTTTTTCATGTGGGCCCCCTAACAATTAGAGTAAGTACTTGTTGTGGAAGTTTTGGGTGATATGCAAATATGTTTTTTGTTTTAATCCCATGTGTGTGATATGGGGACTGCTCCAGTTTGTCCACAGCTGATAGTTGCCTCCTGAAAGGGCAATTTGTTTATTAGCTGTGAACTACCTCATGTGGGGACATGGCCTTTGTCAGTGGGAATAAAAGCCAGACCCAAAGAGAGACTGGGGGCTCCAAGAAAAAAGGCTGCAGATGCTTCCCCCTGCTGCTCCTGGTTGCTGTTGATGAAATGTGACAGAAGAAGGCAGAGATATCTTCAAAGGAAGACTGGCCTTTCCCCCAAGGAACCTGACAACCCTAAATAGCAGGAAGCAGCTAAGGAAAACTACACCCCCTCTCCCCATTAACCTTCTTTCTCTCCTACCTAGTGTTTGGGTGTTGGAAGGGATTGAGGTGGTGTATGGATAAAGAGATTTAAAGAACCCAAAATAAAAATACAGTTTAAAAGTATGCCAACAGGCTCTGTCTCTGATTCTGTTCCCTGCCTTTGGATCCCTTTCACAAGGATGGGCTGTCTACAGTGAGAGAAGATTCACCCAGTCCTGCTGCAACTTGATGTACCAGGGTGGGTTGGTACCCAAGGGAGACCTCCCCTTCTCTGATGACAAGGGAATGACGGGCTAGGGAATGGGTGTGAGGGTGGGACTGGGAGGAGAGGAGGGAAGGGGGCTGCCATCAGGCTGTAAAGTGAATTTTTAAAACACACACAAAAAAGAAAAAGTTTCAAGGGGAAAAAAGACCAAATAACTTATAAAGACAGACCCATTAGAATAACACCTGGCCTTTCAATGGAGAATCTAAAAGCCAAAAAGGCCTACATGTATGGTCTACAAACTCTAAGACCACTGACATCAGCCTAGATGTCTCTGCAAAAATACCAATTGCACTAAATGGAAAAAGAAAACTATTCCACATAAAGCCAAACTTAGGCAGCGGTGGGATTTATCTACCACCCCAACATTACAGAAGGCACTAGAAGGGCAACTTCAATTTGAAGAAGTTAGCCATATGCAAGAAAACACAAACAAATAATCCTAGACCAGAAAACCAAGGAGGCAGGACCCACACACCAACAACAGAATAACAAGGATCAATAATCATGACTCATAGAAAACTCCCAAGGTTAATGACATCAACTTCCCAATTTAAAAAAAATGGCAGAATAACAGTTTGAATAGAAAACAGGATCTATCTTTCTGCTGCATCCAAGAAACAGACTTTAGCATCAAGGATAGATTTTACCTCCAGGTAAAAGGATGAAAAGAAGATATTCCAAGAAAATAGGACAAAGAAGCAAGCAGGCATAGCAATTTTAATACCTGACAAAATAGGCTTCAAACCAAAACTAACCAATAGACAGAGAGAGAAAGCGGGACACTACATACTCATCAAAGGAGAATCCCACCAAGAAGACTTTGTAATTCTTAATACCTATGTACCAAACACTAAGGCACCCTACTTCATAAAAAGAAACACTGCTAAAGCTTGAATAGCACATTGACCCTCACACAGTGATAATGGGAGACTTCAGTACCCCACTCTCACCAATAGTCAGGCCATCGAAACAAAAACTAAATGCAGAAATGGTGGAGCTAACTGACATCATAAACCAAATGGATTTAACAGATATTTACAGAACATTTTGCCCAAACACAAAAGAATATATCTTCTTCTCAGCAGCTCATACAACTTTCTCCAAAATTGACCAGATATTGGACACAAAGCAAGTCTCAACAGATGCAGGAAAATTTGAATAACACTGTGTCCTGTCTGATCACCATGGATTAAAGCTAGATATCAACAACAGAAAGTTTACAAACTCATGGAAATTGAAAAAGTCACTAGAAAAATGAGCCGATCAAGAAATTAAAAAAGAAATTTAAAACATTTTAGAATTGGATGAAAATGAAAACACAACATACTCAAGCCTGTAGGACACATTGAAGGCTATTCTAAGAGGAAGCTTTATATACCACTAAAGTTCTTAATTTAAAAAAAAAAATAGAGAGATCTCATATTAACAAATTAATGACATTCTTGAAAGATCTAGAAGAAAAAGAGTAGCTAACACCCAAAAGGAGTAGATGCCAAGAAATAATCAAACTAGGGCTGAAATCAAAAAAAAAAAAAAAAAAAAAAAAAAAAAGAAAAAGAAAAAGAAAAGAAACAAACAAACAAGCAAAAACAATATAAATAGTCAATAAAACAAAGTGTTGGTTCTTTGAGAAAATCAATAAATTAGTAAACCCTTAGGCAGACCAATAAAAATACCGAAGAGAATATTTAAATTAATAAATTAGAATCAAGAATAGGGACATCACAGAAACTGAAGAAATCCAGAGAATCATAAGGACATTTTTTAACTCCACCAAACTAGAAAACCTAAGATAAATGAATAAATTCCTCTATCTGTATTACCTAGGAAAGTTAAACCAAGATCAGATAAGCAACTTAATAAAACCCATAACTCCTAGTGGAACAAGAGCAGTAATGAAAAGTCTCCCCTCCCCTCACCACCACAAAAAAAAAAAAAAAAAAAAAAAAAAAAAGGAAGCCAAATGCTAGATGGTTTTAGTGCAGAATTCTACCACACTTTCAAATTCATTTCACAAAACCACAACTACCCTGGCACCCAAACTATATAAAGACCCAATAAAGAAAGAAATTATAAACCAGTTTCCCTTGTGAACATACATGCAAAAATTCTCAATAGAATACTTACAAACCAAATCCAAGAACACATTAAAAAGATCGTGCACCATGAAGAAGTAGGCCTCATCCCAGAGATGCAGAGATGACTCAACATATGTAAGTCAATAAATGTAATCCACCTCATAGACAAACTGAAGGACAAAATCCACATGATCATGCCATTAGATGTAGAAAAGGCCTTTGACAAAACCCGACCTACAGATTCTACCAAAGACTCCAAAGCTAATAGAGAGTGCAAAATCAACAGACAAACCCAATGGCTTTTGTATGTAGCAATAATAACATACTTTCAAAGAAAAAACTATGATAGGTATCCCATTTATTTTCAACATCAATAAAAAGCAAATGTAAGATATCTAGAAATTAAGTTAGGAAGTAAAAGACTGCTACAACAGAAATTATAAAATACAGGGAAAAATTGATAAGGACACAAATAAATGGAAACAATCTCCATATTCATGAATTGAAAGAATTAATACTGGTAAACACCTGTATTACCCAAATAGAGTCAATGTAATCCCCCCTCACAAAACATATAGTAACCTGAAGGTCCATGGTAGTTTTAAGTAAATGGAATCAAACTTAAGGTATAAAAAATACCTGATTTTTCTATATACTCCAGAGCCATAGTAGCCAAAACAGTGTTGTACTGACATAAAAGTCAGATACTTGTATCTGTAAAACAAATACTGACAGAAAAGTTAGATGCTTGTATCTGTGACACAAATGATGAGGATTTTTTTTTTTCATTTTTTGGTGGTTTTTTATTTACCAAAATGCAAAAAAATTCACATTGAAAAAGGCAAATTTCTATAGTGAATTTTGTTCAATAACTGGATATCCACATTTTAAAAGGCTAAAATTTGATCACTATTTTTCACCTTATATAAAAAGCAACCCCAAATAGATTTTTTTAAAAAAAACCTTAGTATAAGACCTGAAGCTATGAACATACTAAAATAAAACATAGCAAAATCTTTTTTTTAATTTTTTATTAATTTATTCTTGTTACATCTCAATGGTTATCCCATCCCTTGTATCCTCCCATTCTTCCCTCCCTCCCATTTTTCCATTATTCCCCTCAATTGGCACAGGCAGTAACCTAGCAAAACCCACATGTGGGGCTACATCAAGTTAAAAGTCTTCTCAGCAAAAAAAACAGCACAGTGATGAGACACAGTACAGAACAGGAGGAAACATTTGTCAGCTATGTATATCACAAGGAGTTAATATTCAAAACATATAAAGAAGTTTAAAAATGAATAATCAAACATAGCCAACTAAAATGGGGACATCATCTGAATACACAATTACCAGAAGAATATGAAAATGTTCTCAGTATCATTAGCCACTTGGAAAAAGCAAGCTAAAATTGCAATAAGATTACATCTCAGGCGAATTAGGATGGTTATTATCAAGAAGCAAAACAAAAAAATATAAATGCTGGTGAGAACATGGAGAAGAGACCCTGTACACTGTGGAAACAGAAGTTTGTGTAGCCATGTTAAGAACCAAATAGAGGCTACCACACGGTTCAGCTACCCCATTCCTGGGAATATGCCCACCAAAGATGAGATCATCAAGCAAAACCGATCACTGCATAGCCATGTTTATTGTGGAACTTTCCACAATAGCCAAAATGTGGAAGCAGCCTAGGTGCCCATGAACAGCTAAATGGACAAGGAAGATATTATAGAGAGAGTTGGTGACATGGTTCAGTGGGTAAAGACACCAAGTGCCAAGGCTGATGACCTGAGTTTGATCCCCAGAACTCATGTGGTGGGAAAAGATGAAGCAACTTCCCTAAGTTGTTCTTCTATTTCTATACGTATATGTGCATACACACACACACACACACACAGAGAGAGAGAGAGAGAGAGAGAGAGAGAGAGAGAGAGAGAGAAGTGTATACACACATACTAAACAATTAAAACAATTAAAAAAGAAATTATATATGATACATATTTATAGACATTAAGAATAAAATGCTTTCATTTTAAAAAATGATAGCATTATAAAACATCATATTAAGTGAAAATTTCTGACACAGAGTGATAATTATCATGTATTCTACAATAAATAAGACATTAAAAATTAAAACAAACTTTCTACTTAAGTATTTTTAAGGCAGTAGCTTAAATTGCACAGGCTGCTGTAGATTGCCAAGCTGGCAAATTTTAAAATGTAAAATGATTTTTCCATAAGTCAAAGAAAAAGACAAGAACAGACTAAGTTTGGCCAAGGGGTGATGGAAATAGAAGTGGTCTCTAGGAGAAATAAACAATTCTTCTACTTGAGATTCCAGAGGCAGGAAGGGTCGAGACAGGCATGTAGCTGCACAGATAACTGTTTGAAATTCAGAATTTAAAGCATAAATTTGCAAGTATCTAGTCATGAAGAGAGACAGGGGATAAAAAACAGAAATACAATTAGAATGTGTCCAAAGTATGAGAGACTATCTGAGGACAACACTTGGCTCAGTGACGAAGCCCAGAACCTTAGAGGACTAGCTACATCATTCTGAAAGGGGAAGAGAAAAGCTACTAAAGAATTTTGAATTTAGTCAGGTTATCGTCTACATATGAGGAAGAGAGAAATGATCTGATGCATAGGTCGTTTTTAAATGTGTAGTTCTCTTTATCATCATCATCATCATCATCATCATCATCATCATCATCATCATCATTATCACCCAATATGATTCCAGCTGCCTGAGAAATAAATCTAACTCCACATCCCAGAGAAGGGTGGTTCAGGGAAGAAGAGAAGCTACAAATCATTAAAGGGTCCTTGGAAGTTTTTGTTTGGTTACAGTTCATGTGGACACTTATGTTCTGTCATGCATCAGTTTGTCCTTTTTTCCTAATGGTATTTCCAAGTCTCTTGGTTCCAGAGATTTCTCATGCTTATAGTCTATGGCTCTAGACAAGTGGTCATCCTGAGGGAGAAATCTATCCAGTGTAGAACTGATCCTATTGCTGTCAGTACTGGGAGCCAGGTGTATACAAGAACCCTTCCTGGAAGCTTTTCCCACCCAACAGCTCTGGCAACTCCAGCTTCATTGTCTGCCTATTCAGCATGTCCCAGCATTTCCATCAGAAAGAAAGCCAAGATCAATTTCTGTGAGCCATCCTTCTTTAAGCTCAGGAACTGGCTTTGTCTGGTGTTCAGTCCTCGGGGGGAAGGGGGTACTTCTCCTTGACACATGCAACCACAATCACTACACTGCATATTCCTTCTCATGTACCAAAGGAATACCAAAGGAATACCTACTGTAGCCCAAATCTCATATGTTAATTCAATAAGTCAATGGCTTATAAAGTGTAATTTCTTTCAAAGGAATGTTCTTTAAATCTATTTTTAAAATCTTAAGTAGATTAAGAAAGAGAAAGACTTGTCGTTCCATGTATTTTAGAGTGCCAAATATGCTATTTAATGTTTTTTGGATAATTGTGGTGAAGCCTCGCCTTGAAAAATAAGTAATTTCCCTTAAATCACTGTGGTGTTTCTTCACAACACAGCATAGTCATACAGTGCAGAAACCAGCTGTAGAATAAAATGTTTGTACGGTGTCAGATATTTGTATGGTGAGACCCACCGTGCTTCGAATGGTGTCACATTCTTAAAACGGCAGCATGTGGGGGTGTGGAGGCAGGAAGATCAGGAGTTCAAGGACAGCTTTTCTACGGAGGGAGACTGAAGTCAACTGTGGCTACCAAAACCTGGTCACAAATAAACCAACCAAACAAATGAAAACTGGAATGCAAGACTCAGAGGAAAACTACATTTCATGGCCCATAGATTTTTCTCTAAAGACAATAGCTCATCAACAGAAGGGGCATTGTGGAGTGTCATGTAGATTCATGTCTAGGGGCCATAGCATAGTAAGGACAAGAATGTTTCTAAAACGACTTTATGATCTGCATTTTTCACCTGCAGAGTTGGTTGCTCAGATAAGATGAAGTAATGTAAACTATTCAAGGCTCACCCCTCAGGACGTGTGAATATTTTCCACACTCGCTAGGATGGAAATTAGGAACCATTGTAACTTTCACTGTGCTTAGGGTATACACTATCCAAGAGTAGATTCAATTTTGCCTATTATTAAGTATAAATATTTCATTACCTTTAATTTTTTCCCTCTAGGTACAATCCAAGAATGTCATTTTTCTTCAAACTGGAGGAACAGCCCAGGTGCAAAAATCAAATCAGCTTCTCTCCGGCACATGTGCTGATGGACATGTTGAATGGTTTGTGGGCCTGTAACGGGCGGGGGGGTGGTGGAGGGGAGGATACACAGGGACACAGATGAGTTAAGGCAAGGGGGTCACCAGACAAGGTCAGAGTGGACTGTGACCCAGAGCATCTACTGGTACAGACTTTAAATATCAAAAGTAATTGCAGAGTCAAAACTTTGTGAATGCAGAGATAGTGAATCGCAAATTAGAACTAGAGGCTTGGGCATAGAAAAACAGGGTAAGAGGAGTGAATTCATCTCATGGGTATCAGGAAACAGTATTAGAGTGCACAGAAGGCCTCACAGATTACCCTTAAACTTAAACATCCATATTGTCTAGAAGTAGGGCAAGGAATCCAAAGCCAGCCGTGGCTACACAGCTGATGACAAGCCAGTTTGGGATTACATGTGACTTGCATCAAAAGCAAACTAAACCAAACCTTAAAGGACCTATAAAGAAAGTGATAGGAATTAAGTCTGAAATAATCTTTGCCCCAAAAGGCACAAAATATGGGATGAAAATGGGAAATATTCAAGGCTAAAGAGGGATAAAGAGTTCATGGGCACGGGGTTATTATGGTTATATTTTCAGCATAGGTATTTTTTCCTGTGCACCCACTCTTAAAGTAGTACCCAACACTAATTTTAAGATTCTGTGGTAAGTAAAAATATGCTGAACACAGTGCACAATATGACAACAAACATGAGTATTCAGTGGAACATAGTGAAGGCTTTACTATGTCAAAGACAGACAGAGTCGGGATTTTTTGTTTGTTTGTTTGTTTGTTGTTTTTCTGGGGGAGGGGTTGAAGACAGGGTTTCTCTGTATAACCTTGGCTATCCTGGACATGCTTTGTGGACCAGGCTGGCTTTAAACTCACAGAGATCCGACTGCCTCTGCCTTCCTGAGATTAAAGGTATGTGCCATAGCACTTAGTTCAGTGGCACCTTTTATCTGTTCTCTACTTAGGAAGATTTGGACACTTGAGACAAAGATAATTTTATCTTTTCTCTTAGAAAAAAAAGGAATGAAGAAAATGAGGGAGATAAGCTTGAGAAGAGGTTTAAGCTGGAACCAAATAGCATAGTTTTTTTTTAATGTCCTATAGTGGAGTTTGTAGTTTACCTTCATCTGGGATTCTGTCTAGGGAAACTATTAGACTATAAGGAAAGGAGAGAGAGAGAGAGAGAGAGAGAGAGAGAGAGAGAGAGGCGGGGGGGGGGGGGGGGAGGGAGGGAGTCTCAGTGAGGGTGCCTGCTGCTGACCCTGGTTATTTGAGTTGTGCCCTCAGGACTTTATTGGTGGAGGGAAGAGGACTGAGTCTCTCTGAATCCCTCTGTTCCCCAAGGCAGCACCATGGCACACACACCTAGATGCACACACACATGCATGCGCGCGCGCGCGCACACACACACACACACACACACACACACACACACACACACACACACACACACTACCAAATGTAAGACAAGTGCCAAGACAGGGTAAGCAAGTCCTCAATAGTTCCTGCCTCGCAAATATGTCTGTCAGCTATATTGGGACAAAAGGCTGAAGATGATGTCCCAACGTTATAGAGAGTGTTGGGTGACTGTTCAGGCAGTAAACTGTCTCTGTCATTTTTTCTTTTTCATTTTGGAAGCTACTAATCTGCACTTCCAGTTCACTCAGGTACTTAAGTTTTATGCCTTCTCAAGTCTCTGATGGGGATGAAGACCAGATAGTTTAGTCTTACAATTAAGCTTAGTTGGTTAGGGGTTAAGATGTTTTTAGATCAAGATAGATGTTTTAAGTTAATAGAGATGAGATATGATAGATATTGATCTTCATTCAGAAATTTAGACCCAACAAGATAGGAAAGATGCTTACTTCAAGTTAGCCAAATATGAATAGCCAAACCACTATGAATGTAACATTTATATAATTCCTGACTGTCTCATGGTTCTTCCTGCTGTATGCAGTTCATTTTATTCATGTGTAACAAGATAAATGTATACGTTAAAAAAGAAACATAATAAAAAAAGTTTTTAAGAAAGAAATTATGAACTGAGAAAATGAGAGAAATATGAACAAAGCATGTTGATACAACAAACTCCTGTCTAACAAAACTCAGGACATTGAGTAAGAACTTAGTTATCAGCCAGAGTAGAGATGGCAATGCTGGTAAACCTACCATCATCATGTACTCAAATCCAGAGGCAAGCAGGCACGCCTATGCAAGTGATATCTCCTATCAGCAAGAGGAAAGGAGCCCTAGCTTTAAAAAATATTAGCCAGAGCTAAGTGTTGGAAGAAACCTTCCACAAACAAGGCAAACAGATACGGGAAAAGAGACCAGAGCCAGGAATACGGTTTTAACAGACTAACACAGGAAAACAATTCAAGAGACTTGGCCAAGACAACAATGCAGATCCTCTTCCTCTTCATTTTCAGGGGTAAGGGTGGGATAAGGTTAGAAGAAAAATATTTTGTAACTAAGATACTAGCCAGGTTGACTTCGAAAGCCATGGTGAATTCTGGTGAATTCCATGTTTACAAATTCATTTCTTGGACTGGAATTAGCTAAGGATGTTTTTCCATTCATTATTGAAACACTCCAGGAAATTCTCTCAATATCTAACTATTCTTGGGCCTTTGGGTGCCAAGGCGTGATGGGTCACCCTTAATGCTCTGGAGCACATAGTTAAGAGGTGGAATGAAACAAAGGTAGACTGACATTCTTCAGGCCAAGATTGTCCTGCCTTTGGTGAAGGATGCAGCCCCAGCCTCAAGATCATATACGTCTTCTTCTGGTTACTGTTCAATAGCAGTGTGTGCACTGAGCAAAGGTGCTGCCATATCACACAAACTGACGCTAGCAGAGAAACCATTGTCTCCAGACATATTTTGCTCAATAGTCTAAACCAAGGGTGGGGAAAGTCTAAAGTACCCGGAGCTTCACTAAGAACCTGAGTCTGCACATCTTTCCTTGTGCCACATAAACAAGACTCTTAACATGACTCCCAAGCCCTTGTGCAGGCATGCGAGCCACACTGATCTCTGATCTAAGCCCCAGCTCACAATTCTCTCTGCTTAGTCTCATCTGTTGGGCAACATCGTGGGGCTTTATGCATGGAGTGGATACTAGGTCACTTAAGATACAGGGGAAAGTCACAATTAACCCTTCACATTCTCCTGGAAAACAGCTCTACCCTATTCTATTATAAAGGGATCATTTTCCAGGCCACAGAGAAGCATTTTCTAAGCAGAAAGAATCACAGAGGAGATTACTTTTAGTAAGCACACCTTTTCTGTCAATGGAAGGACTCATGCTTTTACTGGACTATATGGTAAAAGCTGTATCTTTGCGTGCCAGGTTTTTCATCTCTGAATGTGTATTTGAACTGGCACCTAGTTACAGGGGTACTAAAAGGATCATCTAGTATAAGGCATGAGAAACCTTAATATTCTTCCTGCTACATGATTTGTAGCCAGTATTATCTATGACTGTTGATTCATGTCCAGTAATTTGGAAAAGTCTTAGACTCAGTTTTCAACTCTCATTTGCTCTCATGCCTCAGGAGTCTCATTAATGACATTGACAGGAACTGCAACATGATTTACCTGTTTGTAGATCAGCAGTCTTGGATCATAGGAGAAAATTTGCTTATGACCACACAAAGGACAGGATATTCCTCTATGTTGTCAGAGGTCCCTAAATGAACTCCACCCTTACAATTATCACTTCATATGATAACGCTTTCCTCATGATTCCTTACCACATAACAAGTGACCTAAAGGCAAGGCTTCTTTGAACCCTTATGAGTGTAATACAGGCCTTGCCATGTGGTATACTCACATCGTTATCATCACCACCACCACCATCGTCTTCATCACCACCACCACCACCACCATCATTATCACCACCATCACTGCCATCACCAAGACGACCATTATTATCATCCTGACTAATGGCTGATCATCATAATGACTAATGAATGACCAGGACAGCAGTTTCCTAGCATATGGACGTGATGTGGAGTTTTAGATCTCTTTTATTTTCTCTTTTACCTTCTAGGGCTCTTTCTAGTTCTGGATAAACACCCAATAAGAGTTCAACAAACAGAACCTCTGGCCTTACTCCACACATAGCTAATCAAAACATACAATTTGTAAAATCCAAGGGTAATGGTAATCTCAGGTTGGGGTGCATTGCTTGCAGGCCACAAAACACCAGTGTTTAGTAGCACAAGCATTTGCTTGCCTTCAGCACTCCACACTTTAAACAAGCATCTTCCTCAGTCCTTCTCCCACAAAATGGCCTAACCTTTTTGCTTGATTATCTGGTGGGTGTTTTTTTTTTCCAACAAATATTTAAAATGTGTTTATGTAGAATGCTGTAATGTTGTATAGTGTGGGGGTCGTCAAGAATCTCCAGCTTCCAGTGCTCTGAGAAACAAACACTCTGTACAATTTCATTTCAACCTGAAAATTCTTTCCATGGAAATATGAAAAACCCTGAGCCATTATCTGAGCAGAGACTATGGGTAGAAAGCTTCTAATTGGTGATATTTCTATACTTACTCAGTTTTTTTCCACTGATGTTCAGTCTCTTCTCAAACCAATTTTAAATATTGGTAGTGTTGTTAATTTAATGTTGGCTTTAACCCTTCATTTTCTAAGAAATTACCTAATCTTTTTCATTTTCTAGGTGAGATTTGGTATAATTTTCCTAACTTTGGAATATAAATTACATTGATATTTTAGTTGAAATTCATTAACTATTGGAATTTAAGGGGGGGAATTCATACAAATACTACTATCTAAAAAGAAGTTTGTCTTTTCCTTTAATTTAGTTAATAATGTAATAGGGACATCTTAAAATTTTGAAGTATAGTTGCATGCAATAGAGCATACAAATTTAAAATATTCTCTGAGTTTTGATGACTGTGTCTACCTCTGTAGCTGTATCTCCCTATCAAGATGCAGAGTACTTCTGTGTCTCTGAGAAAATCCCCTTGGGAATCTTCCCATCAGTGTCACCACACATTGTGCACACCCAGCAGCCTAAAATCACTCTTCTGGTTCATTTTCTTATTCTAGAATTTCCTACAGATGAAATTACCATTTTTATGTCTGCAATTCTTCCACACAGCAAAAATATTTTAGAATTACATCCACATAGTTGTATGTAATAGGAATATTTCTATTAAACTAATGCCTATTGAAATAATGGTGCTGCCTAGTCATTGCTTTTATTATTTAGGTATCATGCATATGTGCAATTTCATTTATTCAGCACAGCAAGTATTAATATATGGCCTACACTCTTTCCACATTCCTGGCTTTGAATGTTCTGCTTGGTTCTATTGTTTTGTTCCATTGTTTCAATTTTGAAAAAAACATTAACTGAAGATCATTCATCAATGATAAGAAAGGTTCTCAGGCCCAGTCTGTTTGGTCTGATTCAGTCTACAGATCTAAGAAAGAGTGTCTTGAAAGGAAAAGTCCTGGATTTATGAGCCTACTTTTGATTCAGTATTAAACTTCAGGTTCTTATTTAACATGTTTAGTTGGTGTTTGTTTTTTTGTTTTTTTTTTGGGGGGGGGGGGTTGTCATTTTTGTCACAGGGAAAGGCTTTGTTTCTAACCAACCACAAACACAGGCTTGCTGCACCCTGAGTTCTTCATATGTGATCTGTTTTTACTTTGAGGTCGTTGCATGGGTGGTGTATGCCTGCATACCTATTCATCTGTATGAATGGCCTTGTGTGCGTGGTGTGTGTGTGTGTGTGTGTGTGTGTGTGTGTGTGTGTGTGTGTGTGTGTGTGTGTATTTGGGTAGAGGTCAGAGGTTGGTGTTGGTTTCTTCCTTAGTGGCACTACATCTTATTGTTCTCAGATCAAATCTCCCATTGAACTTGCAGCCTACGGATTTGGCCAGACTGACTGACCAGGAAGCAGGATCTTCCTGTGTCTGCTTCCCTCCCAGTGCTGGGATCATAGTCCACCATCACTGCACTTACCTTTTACTGTGGTTTCTAGGGGACTGACTGAAGATCCTTGTGTCTGTGCAGCAGGCGCACAGTGACTGAGCCATCTCCTTAGGCCTCCATGTATCATTTCTAAGCTACAGTATTAGTTTTATTACTTAAAAATATAGATTAAAGTGTCTTTCCACCCCATCTTATATCAAACTGATTAAAATCATTAGACATAATTGTTTTTATCTGTCTGGCTATGCCATCAAACCAACATGAGTTTGAATTTTTATTACAGGTTATTTATTAAGTATTGCTATTATCTAACTGTGCAAAGAATTCCTGATTCCAAAGTCAAACTTTACAAGATAGTTTTTAAAAAATTCACTTTCTTTGAGTTTTATTGAAACAGAGTCTCTCTGTGTAGCCCTGAATATACCAGAACTCTCTATGTAAACTAAAATAGCTTTGAACTTGCAGAAATATGCCTGCCTCTGCCTCTGCCTCTACCTCTGCCTCTGCCTCTGCCTCTGCCTCTGCCTCTGCCTCTGCCTCTGCCTCTGCTTCTGCTTTTGCTTCTGCCTCTGCCTCAGTGCTGGGATAAAAAGCATGCACCACAGTGCCCAGCAAGACTCAATTTTCTTTTTTGTTTACTCTACACTATTTCTTTACATCAAGAGGTAGCCATTTAAAATTTTTTAATTTTCATTTTTTGAACAAAATCCACATATGTGTCCATGAAAATGTGTCTGTGTATCTATGTGTGAATGTGTATAGATATGTTATGTTTTTTATATAATACTGTTTGTTGTGGCTTCTTAAATGCTAAAAAAAAAACCTTATAGTACAGAATAAATAGTTTACAAAACAACCAGACTGTGTGGTTTGTCCATTTGAAAGTTGTTTGGATTTCCATGGAACCGTATACCACAAGACCAGCATATTTTAGAGTTGTCAGCTAACAGACAGTATAATTAGGCATTCATAAAATATATGGGGTTTAGAAAATGGGTTACCCTCTGATTTTCCTGAGGCCACTAGAGCACATTTTTAGCTCATGGATGATGGGACTCACCCTTAACCATAAACTCGATTCAGCAGATTGTCCCATCCCAGCCTCCCCTTCCTTCACTGGTATTATTGCTAATCTGATTTTATTTGTCTTTTTCAACATATTTGGGCTTCTCTACATGGGGGAGTATGTGGTAAGAGTATCAGTTCCATCTGTGAACTGTGTTTCTCTCAGGACTGTTAATGGAAGCATCTTCTTTCTCTCATTCCACAACATTCCTCTGCAGAAAGGCCTAGAGTGTCTTCATCTTCAGATTTCAGCCTTCTCCAGCCTGCAGCCAGGTCTAGGTAGGACCTATGTTAGAGCCTCCACACTCACATGTGATTGTTCTGAGCCCTCGTCAAATGTTGGTTTTCTGTGCCTTTTGCTTTGTCTCCAGCAGCTCTTATTTGGATCACTGGTCTCTCATTCATTTACTGCCTGCCCATTTGTCTCCTCCTAAGCATACAGTCTGCCCTTTCCTTCCACAAGCAAGTTGCCAACTCCAGTGCAAAGCCATGCACTTCTCTTGACAATGACGCCTTTCATCCACGGGTGCACCCTGCTGAGAACCAGACAATTGCAGCCATTGTTGATCTTGCACACAACTGTGAGCCGTAGAAAGCCCTAAATAGCATATATTTCTTAAGTTTAAAAGAAAAGACATCGAACATTTATAGACTCAAAATGAATTTGGAGATCACACTGTCCCAAATTCTGTATAGAATATCAGCCAAAGAAAATAAAGATACTCGAAAGTTTGCAAAACAACATAATCTACGGTAGGAGCTATCATTTAAACCATCTTCAGTAGCTTGTGAATAGTAAGAAAGTGTGAAGGATTTTGTTGCTTGCTGTTAGTATTTGTGGTGATTAAATAAAAATGGCCCCCATAAGTCTATAGGGAGTGGTACCATTAGGAGGTGTGGCCTTGATGGAGTAGATGTGGCTTTGTTAGAGGAAGTACATCACTAGAGGTTGCCTCTTCACAGCAATAGAATCCAAACTAAGATAGTATTTTTGTTTGTTTCTTGGTTTTGTTTTTGTTTTGTTTTTTCTGTTTTGTTTTGTTTTGTTTTTTTGAGACAGCAGCTTCCTCCATAGCCTGGACTAGCCTCATACTTAGGATCCTCCTGCTTCAGCCCCCTGAGTGGATCACAGGCAAACAGCACCATTCCAGCCTACTGAGTTTGAACTTTCTAATCACTGTTTACCATTTTCCAGAACTTTATAAAATTCTAGCCATTCCTCCCAAATGAAATTATCAACTACTCCATAGTTACTAAGACTTGCATACGTTCATAGCATTGTCATAAATAAAAAAATTATTGTTACGTAAGCATCATAACTTTGCATTTTTGTGTGTGTTAGTGCATATGTTCATGAATATGTACATGCATGTGACAGCCAAAGACTAATGCCAGGGTTTTCCTCGTTTGCTTTCTACCTTAATTTTTAAGACAGCATCTCTCACCAAACCTGGAGCTTAATGATTTGACTAGACCAGATGGTCATCAAGCCCCAGGGATCTCCTATTTCTTCCTCCCCGGAGCTAAGGTTACAGCTGTGCCTCACTGCTCTTTCAATGGATTCTGGGCCTCACACTCAAATCTTCATGTTTGCATTTCTCGCAATGGTGAGATATGCTATGTTCACAGGAATAACTGCAGAGACTCTTAACTGGTCAGCATGTTCAGAATAAGAGCTTGAGTACTCAGCAATGAACAAAATATCTACATCTCCCACTCCAAAATTCATGGAATATCATAGAAGTGGGACAAAAAAAATGTAAGAGTTGCAGTAGGTGGTAGGGCATTGCAGAATGCACACACAATAGGGCATTCTGCACACGATGTAACCATTGATGTCTTTTTTTTTTTTTTAATTTTATTCTCCTTATTGAGGGGATGGGGATATGTAGTCCATAGCATACATGTGGAGGTCAGAGGACAAATTATGAGAGTTGATTCTTTTTTTTTACCTTATGGGTCCCAGGGATCAAACTCAGGTCATCAAGCCATGAGGCAGGCACCCTTGCCCAATGAACCATTTTGCTGCCCTATTCCACTGCATTCCTGACCTCATAGCAGTGTGAATACCTGCCCAGTACTTCAGAAAGATTGGGGTTGTCACCATTCCATCATAGAGTATGGAGGGGCGCATGAAAATCTCCATTCCTCTGGAACCCTTCAGATCAATAAACAGTTCATGCCTCTGGATAGGAGACAGACATTTTCTTCAATGACACAGCCACTAGTAAGGCGTCTATGTTTCTGGAAACTCCTGTAAATAATGCTGATGAAACTTATTAAGTCACCAAAAACAAACAAACAAAATCCAAAGAAGACATGATAGCCATTGAGGGACAGGTTGGGAAGAGAATATGAGGGTAAGTATGATTGAAAATACATTGCATACTTTCATTGCATACATTGAAATCCATTGTCAAAGTAGGACAATGAAACCAGTTAGTGTGCATAATTTGTGTATGTGTACTAATAGAAATAACTTTACAAAATACCCCACACTCTTAGAAACTATGGCTATCTCCAACTAGAATTTCCTCTCTTAGTCTGGCTAGAAGAGAAAGCACAAATACTAGTTCTTTGATCTCCCTCAAAGAAGTGCACTTTTTATCTTATTCCACCCAGCAATTAGTGTAACAAACTGTTCATTCTTATTATAAACTCAAATAAGCAAGAAACCATGGATTTGATTTACTCATGACTTTACCTCAGGCACAAAATAGGATCTTTGTCTGGCCTACCCTCTATGAGGGCACTCCCTCCAGAAGGACAGTATTTAGCTGGCTTTGAGAGATGGTGTTCTTGCTACTTTGACCACATTAACCTCAGAAAGAAACCCTTCCATTAAAGGTCAGGAAGCTGGAATCCTGTCTCTCCTCCTGTGGCTGCAACCAAAGCTTGGAGCCAGCTGGCATCCTCCACAGGACTGGGGCAAGCCTCTGTAGATCAACTCTGTGTGCGTGTGAGTCCCAAGGCAAAACAGGCTTCAGGAAGGAGATCATGGGAAACCTATTTCGTCTTTGGGCTCAAGACATACGCGCCAATTCTTTCTTACTATTGATATTAGTAATTTTCCTTATCTGACTCCCCATTTCTTATTTGGTTAAAACCTGATAGAGATAGAGGAATGTGGTAAACTTGGGTTTCTTCATAACCCCCCAGGCAGGTTCTAGAGAATGAAGATTCTAGTAAAGTAAGAAACAGGTTTTACCCTCAAGGGCTTAGCATTGCGTGGGGTTTCCACACACTTTGAATCCACGTCTATGACATCATTAAGGTGGCAGGTTACAATTGTTCCTCAATTCTCCCTTGCTCCATCTGTATGCAGAAACAGGATCTCGCTCCATCGTGTAGTCTCGGAAGCCAGCTAACCAGCAGGTCCTCCTTTGTGTTCATACATGCGGGTGAAGCAAGGCACACAGATGTTTACTCATTCTGGCTTCTGAACAGAGCCTTACCTTGTAAACCAACATCTATAATTTGCTTTTGTAGAAGCTGATCTCTAGCATGGAACTTTCAGTTCTCTTATTCTCCAGTTCTTTTTCACAAGATTCTAAAAAAAAAATATGTTTTTTTTCTTGCTTGCTGTTTTTACTTTCTGAGTCGGGTGGTGAGGCCCTTCCTGTATCTGCTTAAAATAGAATTTTCCACATTAGTCTGTCATATAAATGGACTTGGCTTCCTACCACACTTGACTGAGGTTGGGGAGAGATGAGGTCAGAAAGACTAAATGCATTGTAAGATCCACAGAGTGCGTAAACCTCATCTTGGATCTTGTTTAAATGCAGATTCCCCTTTAGAGTGTGAAGATTTGTGATTTTTACATTACTACCATATTCCCCAAAGTTCCTACGTATCTGACATAAAGATCACCCTTTGAGTATGAATGAGGAGGAGGATTTACTTCAGAAACATCTAACACTAATTATAATGCATGCCAAGCACTGGGTTGTGAAACTAAACAGGAATATGACAATATTTACCCTTAAAACAGAGAGATGGCTCAGCTGTTAAGAGACTGGCTGCTCTTCCAGAGGACACAGGTTTGATTCCTAGGACCCACATGGCAGCTCACAACTATTTGTATTCCATTTCCAGACTATCTGATGCCCTCTTCTGGATTTCTTGAGCATAAGGCAGCACATGGCGCACATACATACATACAGGCAAAACACACACACACACACACACACACACACACACACACACACACACACACATAATAAAATAAAATTTGAAATCCACAGTATAATGTGGCAGCCAACACAACAAGCAAGTTCTATCATTATCATGAGCATAAGATGAACTATAGATTGGGGTGAGAAATTTGAACCTTACCAAAGAAGATACCAGAGAAGACAAATAAGCCTATAAAAGATGATGAAGACCACCGGCCGTTATGGAATTTAAATTTTAAAACAGCCATGAGATATTATCACTAAACATTAGAATGATGAAACTCTAAAACATGACATCAAATACTGGCTAGGCAGTTGGTGGGAATACAAAGTGGTACAGCCATTGTAGCAGTTATTACAAAAGTAAACACACCCGCAGGCCAGCAATCATCTTCCTTGGCTTTTATCCAAGTGAAATGAAAATTTATTCCTACACAAAGATTTATGCATGAATGTTTATAGTACTTCATAATTACCAAAATTTGGAAGCAACCGAGAATTCTTCCAGAAGGAAAATGAATAAACTATAAGATGTCCAGACAATGAAATATTACTCAACACTGAGAGGAAATAAACTATTAAGCTATAGAAAAACATGAAGGGACATGTCACTTCATCCAAGAAGCCAGTATGATAAGCTGTAACTCCAACAGTTCTGGAAAGGGCAAAGCTACAGATACAACACACACGTCACACAGTTTCCAGGAGTTAAGAGAAGGGTTGAATAGATGGGAGATAAATAATAAAGTTATTCTTCATTTACCATAACTGTGGGTACACTATGCAAGTCAAAACCCCATAAAAATGACGGTACTACGAATATATCCTAAGACAAACTAGAGAGTTGAGTTGATAGTGACATCTAAGCTTTGGTTCTCCAGGCCTGATGGTGCACACCTGTATTCCCAGCACTCAGGAGGCAGAGGAAGGCAAACTGCTGTGAGTTCAAGGCCAGCCTGGACTACAAAGTGAGTCCAGGACAGCCAAGACTACACAGAAAAACTCTGTCTCAAAAGCCAACCAACCAACCAAAAACTCCTACTATTTTTCCTATTCTGCAAGTTGTTGATGGGGGGGGGGCAGCTATGAATATTGCAGAAAAGAGGACATGAAAAATATTTGTGCTTACTTCTTATTATTTTCTGCTATTTTAATTTTCATTATCTTAATTCTTTATATATATTCTTTTTGAAAATACTTTTCTTTTTATTATTTTTTACATATACATTTATATTATTACACATATATACAATAAACTACCTACAGCACAAAGAACCACAAAACAATCAGGAATTATACAAATAGTACATTCATAGTGTTTTGGCTATTTGTACTTGGTAACCTTGAAGAAAACATCTTTCTTATCTTGATCTAAAATAGTGAATGTAAATCAATATCTATCATATCTCATCTTTATCAACTTAAAACATCTATCTAGACCTAAAAACATCTTAACCCTTCAACAATTAAGTTTAATTATAAAACTAAACTATCTGATCTTCAGCCCAATCAGAGACTTGAGAAGAAATAACATTAATTATCTGTGTAGACAGGAGGTGCAGGTTAACAACTTCCCAAATGAGAAGATGAAAAGAGACAGTTTGCTGCCTGAGCAGTCACCCAAAACTGTCTATAACATTGGAGCATCATTTTTAGCTCTCTGACCCAATATACCTGATAGACATATTTGTGAGGCAGAGACTATTGAAGATTTTCTTACCCTGTACTGACAGAGTTTGGCTGTCAACTCTGCCTGCCTCCAAGCTTGCCCATTTTTAGGCAGAATTCTGTCTGTGGCCGAAATGAGGACACTTTGCCCAGTGGCTTGTTTGCCACATTTAAAGCCATCTCCATAAGGAAGTTCACTGATGCTCATCATCTTTGTGGTAGTCTGGGTGTTGCCAAGAGTTAACCTGTCTTATTGTCAATAAATCTTTAAAATTATAAAAACATCTTTAAATGCCATATTCTGTAGGTCTCTGAGGTTGAAAATATTTTTTCATAAAATATATTCTGATTATGGTTTCCCCTCCCTAAACTCCTCAAAAATTTCCCCCCACCTATCCAACACCACATCCTTTCTCTTTTTATCTCCTTAGAAAACAAAGGAAAAACAAAACGGAATAAAAATTTTTAGAAAAGAAGTCCAAGAGAAACACACACACACACACACACACACACACACAAATATAAATAAAACCCATAAAATACCAGAGTTCATTTTGTGCTGTCCGTGGGAACAAATACAGAGACTCACAGAGACTCACAGCCACACATTCTGGCTGTGTGAGACATCCTAGACCATCTGGTCCTAAATGGGCCATCTCCACCAAAGCCTCCCCTCCTTGCTCAAGTAACCCTGCTGGAAGAGGAGGCAGATCACTGTGAGAGCCAGAAAGCATAGAGGACACCAAGGAAACAGGCTTTCCAAACACTACAGGACCAACACATGCATGGTATCACGGAGACAGAGGCAGGGCCAACACAGATCTGCACAGACAGGGTTCTAGAGCTGAAAGTAGTCATAAGCCTCCACCCTTAACCCAGATGCTATCTCTAATTAATTACCACCCACAGAGAAAAAGTAATTTTCTCCCAACAGAATCTCACTGAATATGCAAACCACTCTTAGGGGCAAACCCCATTCCCAGCAGTAGATGGCCAATGCAAAATGAACACAATGGCAACTTTGGAGGTTTCCTCATAATCTTTTGCCAGCGCATTAAAACACACACACACACACACACACACACACACACACACACACACACACACACACAGAGGGCCTTTGTATTTCTATTATGGCTTCTGGTTCTGTGTTCTCATGGGATTCCTGTGTGTCATTGCATCTGTGTTTCTTTGTTTTTGTCCCCCCTCCCCTTTCTGTCTGCTTGTTTTATCCTATTCTGATTTGTTTCTTTTTGTCTTATTTTATTATTACTCTTTAGATGCATGTTTATGGGTATTGTCTTGGGTTGGGGGTTCGGGAAAGAAAAACTGTAATCAGAATGTATTGTATAAAAGTATATTTTCAATAAAAGAAACATTGAAAGAAAGAAAATGCTCAGCAAGTTGTCACCTGGTCTGGCAGGTTCTGAAATACTTCCGTTTATGCCCATACATATGGACTGTTCGCAGGCCTGGTCAGAGAAGCTTTTCACTGTGATCAGTGGGGCCAATGCAGAGACTTACAGCTGGTCAAAGGGTCAAGAACGAGTGACTGTTGAGTGCTCAGCTGTAAGTGTGACTAACATCTGTACCACTCCTTCCAATGCTCAAGGAAGATGAAGGGGAAAGAACATTAGAGCTGGAACGCAGGAGGGAGTGTTGTAAAATGCCTCCTTCTTGATATGACAGGAGCCTTGTACCCATGAGCTCACAGCAGCTGGTATTACTTGTGCAAGACATATACAGGATGGGGCCATCAATGTCCCTCATGAGTTGGGACGGGACTTCCAATGCCTGCTCCAGCCTGTGGAGCTAGTGGTAGTTGACTGCTGGGGGAGAGGGAGGAACAATCTTCTCCAGTGTTTTAGCTACTGGTAAGCTGCCATTTCTTCCATTTCAGTTCCAGGTAAATTTTAACAATTTTGCTGTCGTACTGGAAACAACCAGCAACCTTGGTCACAAGAATCATCAAATTATCTACCACCTGTAAGTTTTGTTAACATGAAAATAATACTGGAACAGATTTATTTGGGGACATACATGTATTTACTAAGTAGGAATAAGAGTATAAATGATGTGTGATTTTTTTTTTTGACAAACACGATACAAACATAATTGATCATTCATAGAGGTGAAATCTCTAGCAGCTTTTCACACTGGAAAACATATTAAGAACATGCTCAGCAAGTAAGAGTGTTTATTGTGCAAACATGAGGACCTAAGTTTAAGTTCTCCCACACCCATGTGAAAAGCTGGGCGTGAGCAAATACAGCCCTAGCAACGTGGAGGACAAGGACTGGAGGATCCATCGTCACTGGCTTGTGCCTGCCAGCCTAGCTCCAGGCGCAACGAGAAACCTTTCCTTAACAGAATAAGGAGGAGAACAGAAAAGGGCGCCTGACGTTCTTTTCTCGCTCCCGCACATATGTGTGCATACACCACACACACACACACACAGCACACGCGCATACACACACACACACACAGAGACAGAGATACATGCACACGCAAAGTTTTCATAAGAATGGTTTAAGCAGAATAGACAGATGTATTTTGTTTTTAAAATTGGAGAAAATTCTCAAAGCAACTGCACGTTGATCTGATAAGAGGGAGAGGGTGCTGGGCTCATCCCCCCACCCACACTTCCTGTTTCTATTCTAAGGTCTTTTTGCATAAATGCCCACAAATGCACCTGGCTGAACAAGCTTACCTAGGATTGGTTGCAACTGTGTCTTTTGTTCCAAATCCAGAGAACTGAAACCTGATGCGAGCCGAGGGTGAGAAAAGCTTTGCAGTAAGGCCTCTTAATTGTCTGCTTATGGGTACAGACTCTACTCACATTCCTAGTTTCACCTTTTCTCACCATTTCTTTAAATGACGAGTTTGCTCTAGTGCTCTGCACCTTCAAAGCAAACTAAAAATAGGGTGACCATTTTATTGGTTTCTCTTTTCTCGTTTCCAGAAGTCATATCTTGTATTTGCATGCTGGCACACACTCACATGGCACACACAAGCAAGCATGCAATTACATAGACCACATTCATTCATCCAGCAGTTCATGTGTTTGCTCCAGTGGCTTCTAGCTCTTGCCATCCACTGCATATTAAGACTATGACATTATTCATTCAGTATCCGAGAATTCAAGCTTCAAGCAGATGAATCAAATTATGGGATATTTTTTAGGTAATTAGACTCAAGTAATCTGGAAATTCAGAACACCTGAAACTTTTTAACTATCTTCTCAAGCAGCTACAATGTCAGAATTTAAACCTGAATGATCTCCATGAGCCAAGTTACATTACATATGATTCATCCTGATTCACTTCATAAGAGCAAGAAACAGATGGTAACGAATGTGTGTCAACCCCTACTGATCAACTCCAGATTTCAGACTCTTTCCTCTTTCGTGGATTGTCCTTTGAGTTTGCTTTCAGGTAAAGCACAGGTAGTTTTTAAATTAATCTGCATTTGCCTGATAGTTTCCTATTCCCAGTCACTCTTGTCTTGCTCATAGGCCCTTGTGTATATTAGGTCATCAGCATTGGGTCATATCCATGTGCATTACTCTAATTGCTCCAAATACTACCACTCTCTGATTACAAATGCACTCAGTGCACATTGATGGATCCTTTGCTAACTGACTTTCTCAATCTAACAGGGTAAAGGTGAGCATCTCATTGGCAGAGATAATGAATACTGGCCCCACATCTATTTGGCATATTCTGTATCTGTATTGTACCAATTACCCTTTCTAATTTTTTAATTATGAATTGAGTCCAAGATAATTTTCCTTTACATTTAAAAATTAAATATTAAGTATGGTATAGATTTACATGAAAGATTGTCTTGCCATGAATGACTGAGAACATACAATCATTACGGTATTTATGATTAGCTAGTCAATTTAGGACATTCATTTTCTAGAAGGTATAGTGAGCAGATCCAAACAACACACCTCTTCCTTCCCTGTAAGTCAAAGGAAATGTTGAATTCACACATAGGGGACAACATGGTCAATCTTAAGTATGCTAGTAGTCTATTATTTGTAATATGAGTTTCCCCAGTGAAAAGTCTGTTGTCCAAGGCTCTTGTACAAAACTCTCCCAAAGTTTTAGGAGAAATTTAAACTAAATATTTCATGGACCTTTAAGACATGGACCAGCACAAATCATGTTAATGTGAAAATTCCCAGGTGGAAGGTTATTTGACCATGGTGGTCCAGACAATGAAGCTGGCATGTGCTCACGCAGTGCAAACATCCCAGGTGAGTGACAGGTTTAACTTCTCACACAAATGGATGCATATTCTGTGGGTGCCTCATGCACATTGCTTGCCCTTCTTGGGTTTCTTCCAATAACAGAATGGTTCAGAGAAGCATAAACAATGCCCTGTTTGTTTTTCTCCAATTGGGAATTAGTTGTGGATTCAGATTCCTCGTGGATACTGGACCAGCGATCATTATCATAAACTCCAGTTTCTGGTGGCAGTGCTTGGGGATTTGTACTGGAACTCACTGGAATATCAACCTATGAGAGAAAGGAGATATACCAAGTAAGGACATGACAAACATACTCATGATTAGACTTAGTGAAAGTCTGCATGATGCCTTGCTTATTGAGAGACAAGGAGACATCTATTGCTCCTCATATAAACCACTTAATATCTACATGTTTGTTAAACTTTGTATTATCAAAGGATGAAAGGGTTCCGTTTGTTTGTTTGTTTGTTTTTGTTTAATGTTATATACAGATCCTCCCGAGTATTAGGCAGGTACATGACCTACTTTGAGCTCCAAAGGCCAAACATTTGAAGTCCACTATGCTCTCCCCAAACAATTGCTATATGCTGTATTATAGATCATTTGAGGACACAGAACACACACACAATGCCCTTTCAATGGAAAAAATCACAGTTCACATTCATGGGAAAAGAAGAATAATGCTACAAAAACATTAGGCAATTCATAGCACATTTGGCGTATGGAACATAGAAGAGAAAAAGACCAAACACAAGACAAAGAGAACTGAGACTTCTCCAGGAGAGCAGGAACAGGAAGTGTCATGGGTTATCCAAGACAGGTTATTATGCTCAGAGAGCTAAACTGTACAACAGGAGCCAAATTGAAAGAACAAAGTCTTGATGATGTTCTAAAATATTTTCAGTTGTCATTTCTATCACAAGAAAAATCATCATACTTTGAAACAGTGTGAGAGACCTAAACCATGTGCAACGGAGGGAAATTTGTCAAAACTAAAGTGAATCCTGATGGGTTTTTTTTTTTTTTGCTTGTTTGTTTGTTTGTTTGTTTTTTTAATTAATTTATTCTTGTTACATCTCAATGGTTATCCCATCCCTTGTATCCTCCCATTCTTCCCTCCCTCCCATTTTCCCCTTACTCCCCTCCCCTATGACTGTTCCTGAGGGGGATTTCCTTCCCCTGTATATGCTCATAAGGTATCAAGTCTCTTCTTGGTAACCTGCTATCCTTCCTCTGAGTGCCACCAGGTCTCCCCCTCCAGGGGACATGGTCAAATATGAGGCACCAGAGTACATGAGAAAGTCATATCCCACTCTCCACTCAACTGTGGACAATGTTCTGCCCATTGGGGTTTAAAGTGTACCGCCTGTATTGTCCTTGGCTGGTGCCTTAGTTTGAGCGGGACCCCTGGGCTCAAATCTGCCTATCATAATGTTCTACTTGTAGGTTTCTAGGACTCTCTGGATCCTTCTACTTTGCTATTCTCCCATGCTTTTCTCATCTAGAGTCCCAATAGGATGTCCTCCCCTCTGTCCCAGTTTCCTGGTAAGTGAAGGCTTTCGTGGGACCTGCCCCTTGGGCTAGTATGCAGATATAAGTGAGTATATACCATTTGAGTCTTTCTGCTTCTGGGTTAACTCACTCATTATGATCATTTCTAGCTCAACCCATTTATCCACACAGTTATTTATTAGATGTTCCTGGTTATATGCCAAGCACGCATGGTAAAAATGAGGATGTTCTATTAATAGTAAGGATTTTAACTTTCACGTGTGGAAGGTGGTGGGGGTGGAGCTATATGTGTGTGAGAAGGCACACTCACGCGTGTGTGTGCACATGGAAGTCAGAGGTCAATGTCAGGGTTCTCCCTCTACTCTTCACCTTATTTCTGAGAACGATTTTCTTCCTGAAGCTGGCACTTTTCCTACTAGGTTGGATGGCCTGGAATCCCCCCACCCCCACCCCGGTTCACCTTGTTTTCACAACCTCCCCCACTGCTAGGCTCACAATAAATGCATCCATGCTCGGGTTTGACCTAAGTGCTAGGGAAGCCAAACTCAGACTCTGTGCTTGCACAGTGAGTACTTTACCCCTTGTTCCATCTCCTCAGGCCTCTATTTTGAGTTTTTAACTCTCCATTTTGCCAGCCAAGTTATGTTCTTCTTCTAAGTTATCAGGTTCTTCGTCTTTGATTATTCAGACTCCAGTGGCCCTGGGTAACTCTCACTGTGACACATGCAGTAGGGTTTCTCCTATATCTGCTGAGGAAAGCTCTGTTCCTGCAAGCATGCTTAGCCCTATCTTGAGATATGAGGCAGTAACTGCTGATATTCTGCAGTTTTCCTATGAGGTGAGCATCTAGAAATATCATTAAGGCTCAATAGAGATCTAAAAGAGCCAAATGTGGATTGGCTAAGATGGAAAGTGCCACCACAGAAAATGAGTCTTTATGTGGGACACTGAGGGCTGTCACGTGAACTCTCCACGTGTCACTGAGGTCCCTGCTATACGTCCCAGTCTTTGACAGTCTATGAGTTCAGTTGACTTGGATTTCTTCCCGTGGATGGCTCATTATCATTTAAAATTCTTTCAGTGTGAGCATGGTTCTTTGCACCCAAAGCTCCCCTATAATACTCTATAAAAGTGGTAGGTGCCACAAGGCTGACGCACTATGACATGGTGGCCAGAGATGATAAATAAAGGATGTTAAACAGAGGCAGCCATCTCATTTTACATACCTATTGCACTTAGCAGTTGTAAATCTCTTTAAATTAAGCATGTTGATTCACATTGCAAAAGCTTCCTCCTTTTAAGTGTATTATGACTGAGTGGACTTTACTAACAAGCACTTTAACGCCCTAGAACAGCTGTTCTCAACCTGTGGGTCCCAAACTCCTTTGGCAAAACTCTATTTCCAAAAATATTTACATTACAATTCATAGCAGTAACAAAATTACAGTTATAAGGTATCAGTGAAAGTATTTTTATGTGGGGTCATGTTGGGGTCACCACAACGTGAATAACTGTATTGAAGTGTCACAGCATTAGGAAAATTGAGAACCACTACCCTAGAAGGGCCATTTTGAAATAATGGTCTTTCCTGGACTTTTCCATCATGTTATTGTTTATATTTCTTTAGTATATAGTAATTACCCATAATAATGTTTTACTATGACATACACACATAGAACAGATTTGTTCGAATTCACTCTCCAG